>NW_019525445.1:808829-878361 GCF_002814215.2 Seriola lalandi dorsalis | reverse complement strand
TATCTGTTAAGTTGATTTGACAGGACTTTGTTCTATCCACTATCTCTCTCACTCTCTCTTCTGTCTGTGTTCCCCCTCTCCCCCTCCTCCTAACCCCCCACCCCCCCAACTCTCATCCACTTCTATTCAAGCAATGCTCTTGCTTTCATATTAATTTTTATGACCTGCGCTTTGAGGAGGGTTCTCTCCTCTCCTCGGTGCTGCTTGCCTTTGGAAAATGTTTTTTAGATCCTGAGAGCTGCCTGACAGAATTCCCCACTGACTTCAGTATGCGCACTCTTGCTTGCAGCTGCAGGGCAATATATTCGGAGGCTTTGATGAGAGCCTGCTGGCACGGGCAGAGGCTCTGGCGGCTGCTGACAGCATTGTCTCTCACGGCAAGAGTCACCCGTTCAAACCAGACGTGACTTACCATACCATGAGCAGTGTCCCCTGCACCTCAGCCTCCTCTTCTTCCTCCACCACCGTGCCCATCTCCCACGTCCCCTCCACCATCGCCTCCCACCACCATCACCACCACCTCGGACAGACCCTGGAGGCCGGGGACCTCCTGGACCACCTCTCCACAAGCCTGGCCGTGACCGGGATGGGTGCTCCGGAGCCTCCAGGGATGACCACGGCGGCACACCACCACCAGCACCCTCACCACCACCTGCAGACCATGGGGCAGCTGCACCAGGCGATGGCAACCATGGCCCACCCTCATTCCCTTTCAGTGCACGGCGGCATGGCGTGCGTCAACGACGTGGAGTCGGATCCCAGGGAGCTGGAAGCCTTCGCCGAGCGGTTCAAGCAGAGGCGGATCAAACTCGGGGTGACCCAGGCGGACGTCGGGTCAGCGCTGGCCAACCTCAAGATCCCCGGAGTGGGGTCCTTGAGCCAGAGCACCATCTGCAGGTTCGAGTCTCTCACCTTGTCCCACAACAACATGATCGCTCTCAAGCCGGTTCTCCAGGCCTGGCTTGAGGAAGCCGAGGCTGCGTACCGGGAGAAAAGCAGCAAGCCGGACCTTTTCAACGGGAACGAGAGGAAAAGAAAGCGCACCTCCATCGCTGCGCCGGAGAAGCGCTCTTTGGAGGCGTACTTTGCCATCCAGCCCCGGCCCTCCTCGGAAAAAATTGCGGCCATCGCCGAAAAGCTGGACCTGAAAAAGAATGTGGTTCGAGTGTGGTTTTGCAACCAGCGGCAAAAACAGAAACGAATGAAATACTCTGCGGTGCACTGAGTTTCACACATCATGAATAAAATAGCCTACTACATTTTTGATCGAGTGATTAATAATAGCCTAAGTAGCCTAACTAACAGGGATTTATCAACTGCTCTTCACTTCTCATCTGGGATTATCTCCAAAAAGACATTTGATTTGATTTTTCAGTTGGTGTCACTCACTCTTCGCTGTTGCACTTTTTTTCCATATGGGACTTACACATGACTGTGTTATAGATCTGTGAGGAGGGAGGGGTTGGGGTTTGGTGTTGTTGATCATGTATCTTGCACACTGAGTATGAATATTCAGTCAATTCACCCTGACAGTTCGTCACATTAAGGGATATTAACTCACTTTTTTTTCTTAAAAAACCATAAGAAGGAGTTGAGAGGCTACTTTTATGGACTGTTTAGTTGTCAGTGTTAAACTGAAGGAGGATGAAGGAAATAGTGGTTTTGTGAAAAGATTTTTTTTTGTATTGTTGGTGGAGGTCAGAGTTGGCCCTCCACATCACTGGCTCACATATGCAGAAGTACACCATCATATCTTCACCTGTATTTCAACCTGTTTTTTTTATCCATACGACTTAAGTGGAATGTGAGTTCACTGATGAGAGAGGTAAAAAAAAAAAATCACCCACCTTTTTAAACCAACACCACGATTTTTACAAATCTGCTCTCTCCTTGAACTATGTGATAGTAATTTGTGCACAAAAAAAGAGTAATTACAGAAACTCTTTCACAACGTATGACACACCGACTCTCTTTATCTTTAATAATTAAAAAAAAATGGAAATGACACCTTCATATATGAAGCACATCCGTGTGGCTTTTGGCTGCTGCTATATTTTAATATTTTGATGTGAACATGTTTTGGAGAATTACAGGTGAGCTATATATTTATTATATAGCCCGGATATATACAGTATATAGGCCTACATCACCTAATTTAAGTATTTATTTATTTTTCTCACTCTTCTTCCTCACTTGAAAAAAACAAATGTGTGAAGTTTAAGCTTAATAAATTATTGGTTATTTTCTAAAATTCCTTTGAAGCAGCGACTTTGTTATTTTTGTGCTTTATTAAACTGCATTATTTCAATCTTGAGGTTCCGGGGCCAAGTCTGTAAATGTGGCAGTTTAGATGACCTTTAAGTTTAACATGGGTTAAACGAGAATTGTCCAAGTCAGAACATCCAGAGTCGCACCAAAGGGCGATGAAATCTTTGTAAACTGTTTGTTGTATTGAAAGTCTTCGGCCTCTTTTATTTATGAATCCCCAAACCTCTGCTGGGATTAAATATGCATCGTCGTATATGATATAAACACCGCATAAAATAAAGGGCCCTCCATTTTCACAGTGGTTTTCACACCGCGCAGCGCACAATGTGTGTCCTCCATACACTGCTGCTAATGGCCCCTTCCTCTCTAATTAGTGCACTTTTAATTATGGATGCCCTCATGTCACCGGGGTTATGTCGTGCATGGGCTTTGAAATTATTAAGTAATGACGATGCAATATTAATTATAGGCTATATTGGTATAAAACGGAGCAATGTGGAGGAGCTGGGAGGAGAAGGCTGACTGGGAACCCTGGTGACTCTAGGGAGAGAAGTGGATACACTACAGGTCTACCGAGGAAAGAGGGAAATTTAAGTACCAGTTTTATTTATTTATTATTATCATTATTTCTTTGGCTAAGTAAGTATTTTTTCCATTTATTATGTTTATTTTTATTTGATTTATACTTGATTTCAGCGGACAGGGTCGCAATTTTCACCAATGTCTGTTTATGTAGGCCGACAAGGCCATTTTACATGAGCTACTATTATCATTATTGTTATTAGGCCTATCATTATTATTATAGTTACCATCGAAAATAAGTGTAACTCTATCTTGCAATTAATGTATGTTTATGCGTATGTTAGTAAAATAACATTTACATTTTACTCCAAATTCCTGATTTTCTCTGAATCCACTCAGAGCAATGGCCACTTTCTATATATATATATATATATATATATATATATATATATATATATATATACATGTATATATAAAACGCAACTCTAAAAAAAATTAAATAACATAAATGAAAACAAAATAATGAAAAGTTTCCACCGGATTCCTCCCACAGTCAACATGACCTCCGGTTGTGTGATTTTCCCGGTGAGACTGTCGGCGGCTTGTTTCAGCCAGAGGATCAATACTTTGCAATTACACGGAAACGTTTGTGGCACTTATTAATATTCTCTTTGATGCAGAGATGTGATTAATTACTCTTTTTATTAAATTATAATTTATGGTGTTAAATATGACTTTGTGAGGGGAGGGCGAGATGAAAACGCAAACGTAAATCCTTGTCGTTGCGAATGCGCTTTTTTCTGTGTGTCACATTTTTCATGCGGAAATATTTTACAAGGTTCAGTCGAAGTTTCGTCATGAAAAAAATATTATTAAACTTTCTAAGAATGATAGTAACAGTTATTATTATTATTAAGATTGTTCAGGCATCAAAACTCCACATGTCGTAGTTGAGTGAGAAGTTTGTGTGAGGTTAAAAAAAGGAGCTTGGCCCTGTGAATAATTGATCTTTGTAATACCCGTATTGATATCATAACGCACTGGCTGTGTGGTAAGTTGAGCTGAAGGCTTGTGAGCGTTAGCAGCATGTGGTTACTGAGGGCACCTCAATAATTCAGCAGCCGCTGAAAGGTATATTGCATTTTCTCATGCAATAATAGCGACGTGTTGGCTCTACGGGCCAATTTGTGCATTAGTCTATCTGTAAATATGAGAACAGGTTTTGAATCAAACTTTATGAACGTTGATTTATTGTTAAAACGACTATGAATGACGAGAGATGAAAGAGATTGAAAAATTAAATTAAAAAAGAGGTAAAAACATACAAAAAGAAAGAGAAGAGGAGTTTGAGAGAAAAGGAGACTGTGTGTGTTTGTGTGTGTGTGTGTGTGTGTGTGTACGTGTGTGTGTTTGCTTAAGATGTTTTCATGCAGGACAGACCATTTTTGACAGAATGAGGATGAAAGCTGTGTTTAATTGCTGAGGAATGCATGCACATACATGCACATACACACGGCCTGTTCAACCCCCACCCCCAAGACAAGACACCCCGAACTCAATAATTCATCCAGTGCCAGTAGCAACAAATGAGAATGTGACCAGAGCGAGGGGAGACAGCTACCTCTGCCTCTCTATTAGTCACCTTCTATTATCATCACAAGCCAAACTGGCTCAGGACTCACTACTGCTCACAATGCTATACACATAGGCTACCTGTGTGCAGCACAGGCCTGGGCACACACGCAACACACAGTACACATACACACACACACACACACACACACACACAGTGAGTTCGTGTTACTCTCTGGAAACTTGAGGCCAGGGTGATGGGTGTCTTTTAAAGGTGTAGCAGGAGTTGCTGTCCATCTGTAGCTCCTGTTCCCTTCTCTCCTTTTCTACACGTCTGTGTGTGAAGTGAATCCACATTATGTGTTTTTATCAGATGAGGGTAAACAGAATCTCTTTTCGTGGCCACAAATGTTAGTATATAGGTGGTGTATTTCTACTGTACAATATTTAAGGGGAGGGGCTCTTACTTCTTACTTCACAGTTTAAGTTCTTGAAAAACATGATGAGCATATAGAATACAATATATTCTTATACAGTAAATGAAACTAGCCTACACTAATATGTAAAATAGCTAATGGGCTCCACTTAGGCCAGCTACAGCATTAAAAAGCTGCTTACACTTGTAATAAATATCCATACATGTAGAAATGTCTGCAAAGTCTGAACCTCCTGATAGACTTTAGAGTAAATTTAGCTGATAAATTGACACTAAGTTTTTTTTGTTTTTACATCAATACAGTTTTGAATGCAGGACTTTTACTTGTAAAGTTGGGATCACTTTTACTTTACGAAAGGATCTGAACATTTCCTCCAGACAATGAGGCAACAGGCAAACAGGACTGATTGGCAAAGAAGTCACATAGTGCTGACATAACTATTAAATTGATTAACTAACAAAAAGGGAATCACAAACTATTCTGATAATTGATTAATTTAAGTCATTTTTCATTTCGTTAGTGCTTCAACTATGAGGGTTTCCTGTTTGTCTCTGTGTAATTTCATTGTAAATTGAATATTTTTTTAAAATATTTTTTCAGCATCACTGCTGGGTACAGCACTGTTGCAGTTTACATTATATTTTAAGATTGTAATGGCTAAACGATTCATTATTTAATAGGGAAAAAAAAATTATTTTTAGTTACAGCTGTGTCACAACTAAAGACATGTGCTGACTGTATTTATTACTAAATTAATTTTAAGCAAAACTTACAAATGAAATAAATCAAATATATCAATGATTAATGGGTTGAAAACATACTAATACATAATGAAAATACCAATGGCCTCTCTTCAAACAAGATTATTAGCCTGATGCCTCACTAAGCATCGGCTCCGCAGAGACAACTTCTGTCACAGAGAAACATTTAGAGTCTCAGAGTCTGTGTGTGAGGTCAAGCTGTCTGCCAACTAACACACCATACATTATGCAGAGCGTATTGAGACGTGCACCACACACACATGAGGAGATGTGAGCACAGGGAGGGAGAGAGAGAGAGAGAAAGATGGTAAGGGGTGAGAGGGGTAATTGCGTAGTCTAAATTTCAGCATACATTAACAGCGTTTACACTATTTATTTTCTTCCCTGAGCTCTGCTGAAGTGTGTATTTGTATTCCGATTCCAAAAAATACAAAATAAGAGCGTGGGATAGACGGGACATTATGTTAGAGACACTAACAGAAACTCACTAGAAGCACCTAATTCATTCAGCGGGCCTGAGGAAGAAGTATTATACACCCCATTCATTATTCAAGTCTTCTCCATTATCAAAGTGCCCAGAGAAATAAGATTAGCCCAGCCAGAAATAACTCGCTGTGGCGTGATTTTTTATTTTTTTTTTTTCCACAAAGCACTTAGATGGTCAGGTGCAGGCCTGCACACAAAGTCAGATCAGAGTATATGAAGATATAATCACCATCCAGTCTGGTGAACATAATAATCCTCTCCAAGAAAATGTGGATATAGTGTAGTAGTGAGACAGGGGGAAACGCAGAAGGGAGGATGAGAGGAGAGAAAAAAAGGAAAGGAGTGTTAGAGGAAGGAGAGTGATGACAGCCAGAAAGAGGAAGTGAAAGATAAAAAAGAAAGGAAGGAATGAACAAAATGGAAATAGGAAGGAGAAGGAAAAAAAATGAAGTAACAAAATAACAGGATGAAATGAAGAGGGAAGTAATAAAGAAAAGATGTATGGAGGGAAGGGAGGGAGGGAAGGAGGAAGATGGGTTAAAGAAAGGGAACCCGGAAAGAAAGAAAGAAAGAAAGAAAGAAAGAAAGAAAGAGAATAAATCCCTGGTGTTTGACATGTCTGTCATCCTGACTGTCTGGACGTAGTTCTTTTCATTTCCAAGTTGATCATGTCAAGGTGAGTGTGTCTCTGCCGGCCTGAACAGTCCGACAATAAACTTATGTGACAGCAGGAGCACCCAGAGGACCCATATTGAGGAGGAGAGGAGCCACAAGGAGGCTACAGCATCCTGCACAGAAGGGACATCATCCAATCTACAGTCATGTCCAATTACACACTTTCTTAATGAGCTTTGCAAATATATGTGCAAGAAAAATTGAATATAAATACTAGATGAAAACTACACGCGGGCAGAGAAAACAAAATGACTATGAATGCAATATTAGGAGGGAAGAAGCTGTAACATGTGGTTGACTTAGAGGTACAAAAGATTTACAGACACTGTCTCTCACACTTGGCCTTCTTCAGAGCAAGTGTAAAATTCAGGAGGCTGTGGAAACACACAGTGTATTCTAATATGGCAGCAAAATTAAGATTCTGCAGACACACGTCACCTAAAAATCCACCCGTGTGTTTTATTTTTGTTAATATTAAACCAAGATGAATAATTTACATTTGATGAATAATAATCATGCTGCCCAAAAAGCATGTAGACCAGAGTTTGCCAAAAACATAAAACACGTTAAAAAATGAATAAACAAATAAAGTCGAATGATAGAGGAAAGGAATGCATACTGTGTATATTCTACATCTCTGATAGCCTTGTGGGTAAAAAAAAAAGAAAAAAGAAACATGTTATGAGGGCAGTGAAAAGCATCTTGGTGTTGACATGCACCATCACCCCAGATACTGCGTTCTGACTGAGAGCACACGCCAGGGAAAATAACAATGGCAGCATCACTGTCAATGAACTGTCTGCCTCTCCCTCTCTCTCCCTCTCTCTCTCCCTCTCGCTCTCTCTCTCTCTCTCTCTACGGGGCTGTGCCTTTGAAGACAGACATGAAAACCAAGCCAGGCCACAGTGGGGCCCCTGAAGGAGGTCCCCTAGCAGATGCAGCCACCCGCCCTCCCCATGTGTGTTCCCACTGGCCCCAGGCCCTGAAGACAGCCCCGAGGCTAATCGACCAGGAGCACAATAAAAGAAGCAGCAGAGGCAGCCGGTGCTGAGCGAGTATGTCTGTGTGTGTGTGTGTGTGTGTGTGTGTGTGTGTGTGTGTGTGTGTGTGTGTGTGTGTGTGTGTTCAAGGCGAAGAACGTAGCATAAAGATATTTATCAAGCTGCTCTAAACATCAGTGAGGATCCAGGATCAGCGTGGCCTTTTACACATCTAAAGAGATTTATGTTGACATGATGCCGGTCAAAGAGTAAAGATTTGAACTCTTGTTGTGAGACGTTCCTCACAGCGATGGTCGACAGCACGATACCTGCTGCATCCCCTCAGACCAGGTAGAAGAACAGAGCTGGTGGGATATGGTTGAATTACAGTCCAGGTTATATTGCCTTGGGGTATTTCAAGCGCATTTGCATATTTGCAAACATTCCCACATGGGGTGTTACACTGGTAGCCACGACGATATTCACTATAGCCCAAACTAATAGTTGCACAACAAGACTAAATATACATTTAGGGGCCACATGATACCAGTGACACAGATTCCTTTAAATGACTTCATTACAAAATACAACGGTTGCATTTTTGAGATCATAACCGATCGTGATTCATGCGTCACATTTTTTCTCATTCGTTCCCTGAGGCCATGCAGTGTGATGCACATGTGATACGTGTGATGTAAAGTCGGAATGACATCAAACTAAATCCACCTGAGTGGGTTTACTTTGAATTAATATTAAGCAAAGATGAAAGATTAACATTTTATGAATATTAACGATGTTGCTAACACAGTAAATATAGGTAAGGGCTTTACAAAGCGTCACATTATGTAATAGCAGAAATCTGTTGTTGAAATATCAATAAAATAATTAAGTCAATTTTTATTTATATAGTGCCAAATGACAACAGGGCATTTTTCATAGCGCAGGTCTAGACCGTACTCTTTATAATATTGATTACAGAGACCCAACAATTCCCACTATGAGCAGTGTCGAGGAAAAACTTCCTTCAAAGAGGCAGAAACATCGAGCTGAACCAGACTCAGGTTTCTTCTTCAAAGACATTCTGAATGTGAAATGAGTCCTCTGAAAAAGCCAAACCATACTGTCACTAGTTTGACGAAAAGACAAGAGACATAATTAGAATTAGCTAATACAAATTGTATTAGGCAATCTGATTTTTCTCACAGGGATGTGACCCTTGACCTTTTGGTTTGAGAAAGGCCCCGATAGGGGAGGTGATGAGTTAACGTCCCTAAACATGCATTTAAAAATCATTCATCATCGGCGGAGCGTATCACACCACATTACACTCTTGTGCTGTACAGAAGTGCGATTTTGAGCTTTTTGCCCTTTTTATTCTAAAATGTGGTATCATGTTACAAAACATGATGCATTTTCATTCATGAGATTACCCACCAGCACACGTAGCAGTTAAAATAGCTTTCTCTCCCTGCTTCAATGTCAAAATATTGCTGAAATATTAATGCCTCAGTAAAAAATAATTAAACTATGTAATATACAGCCTAATATAACACTGACAGAGGCCATTCTGATGCATAATGAGTGGATCTAGGGGTATTTTGCTGATAATACTATTGTGCTTTTATTTAAGTGAGATTGTGAATGCAGGACTTTTACTTTTTATATCATTGTATTGCTTCTTTTACTTAAAAAAAGGCTTTGAATACTTGCTGAATAAAACTGTTTATGAGTCTGTGGAGTACAAGAAAATGACCATGCACTGTAATGAGCCACTGAACGTGCAGATATTTATCTTGTCTTTAACGTAATGTCAGGTTGACCTGAGAGTTTATTTGTCCTTTGCAGTCCTTCAAGAAAAAATAACGCGGGAGGGACGGTTATACAAAGTATTGGGAATATTCCAACAGTTCTATAAAAAGCACTGTTGAAAAGGAGAGTGATTCTCTTTATTTAGTAATGAGGGAGCCACGGTTCAGTAGCGCACATACACACAGCTTGATGCCACACAGAGACCCAACCACCACCAAGAGCAAGCCTCCCCATAGCTCTCACATTGCATCAAGTCACTGAGTGACGGGTACATTGTCCAAGGCAAGGGGGAAAAGAGTGGTGAAACATGTTCCTCTCAGAGAGCTCCTCAGTCAGGGAGCCAGCTCACCACAGCCAGGCAGAGAGCACCTACACAAATGTATTTCTGGTGCGCCCCGATTGGTTGAGTGCACTCCATGAAAACAGGGTTCTTCAGAAGTTCTTTGTGGGCTGAATGATTTACAGAATCATTAATATTTGAGCGATCATTTGAACATCTAAACGTTTCTGCATCGCTATTTTCCAGACCCATCAGGGTTTCTACACACACATAAATACCAAAATACTTAATCATGCCCCCCCCCCCGGGTCCTATTGAAAAGTAACTAAACCGATCACCTGGGTTAGAGCAACAAGTGCTCACACAATTTGATCTTTACTTGTTTTTCATTTTTGTATTCTGCACACAGATAATTCTACAATTAATCCACTTTGAACTGAAATAAATTTTTTTGATGTAAGACTTTAAGACTTTTTTTTGCTGTTTTCAATGAGGTAAATGTCAGAAAAGTAATGTCAAAATAGCCACGACAAGAGCTACATGTTAGGGTGAAATTTGCATTCAAGATCTCGAGATGCGAAAGAGTCGGTCAGCGGTTCGAAGACCCTGAGCGAGAACAGTATTTGTAAAATGACACACGGCACAACTTGCTACATTCATGAACAATAAGATTTATTTTTTAGTATTTAAATACTGTATAATAGGATTACAATAAATATATAATTTAAATATTTAAGTAAAAAAAAACATGCAACTGTATTTGATTGAATTTAGATCACAACACATTTTGCACCACAATTTCCAATGTAATGTTGTTAAAATGTATGTATCTCATTGTTTGTTGAGACTGGTCGCGGACGGTTGGTTCCGTCTGGTGTTTCTCTGCTTGACACAGCTCTTCACATATTCAAAAAATGCGGGTACAAGGATTTGATCAGCACTTTTCACCCCCTGTAGTGTCTCTGTACAGTTTACCTGAAAGACAAGAGATCCGATCAGCACTCGCATTCCCATTTCATTTGCTTTGTCTATCTATACAAAAAGTTTGGTATCCTAAACCTTTCATCTTGGTATCACAGATTTTTGCCGCACAACTGTGTTCGACACTCGGTTCTTACATTTCTGCTACTATGGTAGGCCTCCAGGTTTCTCCAAAGCTTCTCGTCTAAATCGTCTTTGCAGAGTTTGTGAGAGTGTTTCAGGATTTGCTCAACTTTGCAGAAGAATTTATCCTGTGGGGGACATAATCAAGAACATATTAGCTTATAATCCCAAACAAGGCAAGGGCAGTACAGCAGAAATACATGTTTCTGAAACTTCCAACATACACGTAAATTAATTATCCTCTTAAGTCTTGAATTTGGCTTTATGCTCTTACTACTCCCCTGGTCTGAACACGTTACACAATTGCACAATTATGTATGGAGTTAAAATATTCTACTGATTTCAAGTTCAAATTATTTATCACAAAAAAACCCAAAAACAAATTCATAAAATAAAGCAGACACAGGTATGTATGTAAATGGAGCCTTGCAAGAGATGTCATTACAGTTTCATTCAGTTAGTTTGTTCTGTGCTTTCCTTATTTGCCCATCAGAAAATGTATATATAAATACAAACAGGGTCATAGCTACTGCTGTCTTTGGTAATATTTCTGTTAATTATTACATAACTATCTTAAAATTTGATTGCTTTTAGGCTAAAATCTACATAAATTACAGGATTTCCTTTTCGACCCAACCACAACTATGTACATGAACTACAACCAACAATCTTTAAAAAATGGAACACTCTGCTTACCTCACATCTGTATGCCAGAAGCGATACATCCTCTACAAAGTCCTGCAGAACATGTTAGAATAATGAGTTAACACTAGTACGGGTGGCTTTTTTCAGACATTAAATGTTTTAGAAATATAACAGATCAATAAATGGTTTCCAAAATAAGTCATTAACAAGCAAGAACATAGTTGTGCTTATCAGATGGGTTTTTACCTTCACATGAGATGAAATGCAGCGTTCAGCCAGGTCAAGTACAGCATTCAGGTTGTCAGAATCCTTCGATCTGACGGGGTGAGATCTGGCAGGATCTGGGTTGACCAGCAGAGCAGCAGCGGACAGCAGCAGAAGCATCGTCGTCTTCATGATTCCAACTTGTTTTCAAGAAGCCCTTGAACTGATCACTCAGCTTGTTCTGAGGTCTTGACTGACAACACAGGATTTATACATGCTTTGCCCACGCATTTGACATCCCCCTCTATTACAAAGAAAATGATATCGGTCTGCATTTTAAGATAAGATGTGACTGATTATGGTGTGGTTGAAAACTGAGGTATTTTTCTCTGAACTTAATCTATAGGGTGGTTGCCATACAAGGAAAAAAAAACATTGTAACAAGCAGTTTTTATCATAGTTCATAGCCTGGGTGTTTCCAAAGTGACACATGACGCAACATTATGAGTTTACATTGAGAGGCGCAACTCTGGTCAAATGGAAAATAAGTGACATGACAAATTGCAACATCATTTCCCATTTTTTGACACCTTTCTATTTCTACTTTTGGGTCTAAAGTGGCGAGGTATGAGATAACTTTCTCATATAAAATCAGGTTGTCTCATACAGGGGAGTTCATGACCACAGCAGTGCAATTCTCAAAACCCTATTAAATGAATCAATCCCTTTTAAGGCTCTATTTCAATGGTAGAAACACAATGACCAGTGAAAAGAACTATAGATCTAGTGCACATGGACTGTGGGTCTCCTCCAATTATTTTTGTTCATATACAGCACTATGTAAGAAGAAGGGTGTGGTGATTGATCATATTTTCCTGAGACAAATAGAAAAAAAGTTTGAATTATACAGAATGGCAAGGCATGCATATGTAAACCACAAGTGTGCAGCAGAGGGCAGATTAAGGCATTTACATTTGAGTTTGATAACATATCGAAAGTGTGATCATGTCATGTTTTCCACTGATGAAACACTTTTTGGCCGGTTTTATTTTGGACTGATTTAAATATTAAACTTAAGCATGGGTGAACGTGTTTTTTTTTTCTAGGTCATTACGTTTAAACCAAGACACAAAACAGGTCTGTTCAGAACCAGCCTTCATTCAATCTTGTCATTGAATATATTAAAAAGTATATTCTTCCTAATGTCGACTCCGTGTTAAAAATGTTACTAGTTACCATTTTAAAGACCTGGTTTGATACTTCACAGTCACTTTATGATCACTTTACAAGATGTGGAAATAAAGCAATCATATTTACAGCCAATTCAGATTCAGGTTTAAAATATAGTTAAATGAAAAGAAAAAGAAAAAAGAAAACCACCTAAGATTCTTTTAGTCAACTGCAGATAATGAGGATATTCACTGTTTTATTTAAATGCAATGAAGTAAAATGATTCAACGGTTTAACCTGTGGTTATTCTCACACATACAGGACAACACAGACTTCATCATATGCCACTGATGGCTGTATTAACCCACTAGGGGGCCCTCTGACCCCCCATTCCTCTCACTCTCTCTCTGCTTCTTGTGTGTACCCAGTCACCTTGAGGTGCCCATCATGTGTTTTCTGTCTCATACAGGTTTACCCTGTGTTCCATTATTTTGTTGGAAATTAATCAAACAAATGTTATTTAGGAAAATACACCACGCAAGCACGGTATCAACCGAAGATAGTGAAGGTCTTAAAAGTAGAACTTTGATAAAAGGTCTTTACCACCTCTTTGCATTTTGTCAAATCACCACAAATCAACTGACACACAGTGAATGTTCAGAGTTTGAGGACATTGATTGTCGGTTTTTGCACAGTTGGTGCCACTGAGAAAAATGTGTAAAATGTGTGTATGGTGATGAACATATTGCATGACTCTGAACCATCAGTTACTCTGTGTATCAGTAGATTTATCTTCTGATAATTCTGTAATATAATGACGGCGGCAGCATTTTCCCTGTCAATTATATTACAGATTTATTTTTTACACGACAAAGTGATGATAAGGAACATATCAGTGAAGCTGACTTGGTGTTGCTTTCCTGAATACTGAGAAACATTTTGTCTATCATCTAGCCTACTGATGAGAAACAGTCACGTGGTCTGAAAGCATGCCGTAAAGATATATAAAAAAAAAAAAAAAAAGAGAGAGCGAACACGACATTCGTTATCAATCCATCTGCCTTCCTGTGTCTTATTTACAACATTTTATATGCAACAAATGAGTCTTTACTTACGACCCTCAATATAAAGGGTGTTATACAACAGTTAGTTCCGATCAAGTAATTTGATTGATCGAGAGGCATTCCATGAATGCTGATATAGAGTACAACAGCACTGGGACTTTTAACCACGTGTATCACTCCGCTATACAGGTGTTCTATTAACCGTTAATTAGCATTACATTAACGGTCGGTGTCTATCCTAGATTGTTACAAACTTTGCAAAGAGGAATATATTTCCTGAAACAACATTTAACCTAAATGATGTACGGTCGTCAGAAGAGGATGACGGGAAGGAAAGAAGCATGGATACTTCAGCGCACACCTGAGGTAACGTGTAGACAAAGTAACAAGTTAGTGTTCACTCTGCAGGTCAGGAAAATGTTTTTGTGTTGCTAGCAACAGTCCAGTAGAAGTCCAGTTGCGGAACTATTTGTGTTGTCATAACCAAATAAATGATAAAATAAACAGACAAATCATAATTAGTTGTTGCTTACTCAACTAATATGGCGCTCGTATAACTGTTGTATAAAAGCAGTATCACACTCGAGCTCGTAATGTAATGAATATTAACACGACTGTGATTATCTCCGGTACGTGGCCATGCTGATATTCAGTACATCACTCCCTCTCGGGTGATATTGCTTAATTAAGTGCCACTTCATATACATTGAGGTATATGCAACTAATGTAGGTCGATCCTCAGCAAACAAAATTAAACTCAGTTTGGGACAGCTGATGCAGTAACTAAAGTACAGCTGTAGGTATATATATCTGTATTAACACATTTTTAGACTGATTTATATTGAGTTCGACTATTTTAAAAGGACTCATGAGAAAAGATGACTTGTCAAAAGTGCATCTTCAAAAATCAATGCAACAGATACAATTCAAACAGGATAATAAACATATATACAGCACAAAGCATTTCCATACACACTTCACTCATGGGCAACAAGATTTATTTTTCAGTAAACTTATTTCAATGCTGTATGATAAGATTACAATAAATATGTCATTCAAATACATAAAACAGCCTTAGCTTAAATATGATGACAAAAAAATAAATAGGGGGGGTCACAACAATTTCCATGTTTTGTTTTCTGCTTGAGAAGCAGTTTGAACCCAGACCTTTTATCAAGTTGCTACAGTGACTGCTGTGCTCATTTAAAAACAGTAAATGAAAAAGTAAATACACGTTGCTACTAAGTAATGGCTAATGGCTACATTGTCTTGTAGTTTACTGTTGTGCTGTCTTGAACTATGCTGTCTGTGCATCGAGCCGAGGGACTGCAGATATAAATTAGATTGGATATAGATAATGCAACACAAATTGTACTGTATATAGCCTCTCCTTAATAAAAACAATCAATTATATAATGAAGACAGAAATAAAAACAAACAATTTTAGTAACAACTTATAGTACCGAACCACACAATAAAAAACCCCCAACACAAATCAATATCATTATCGTTATCAATGTCAACTTTTTGAAAATGAAAATGAGTAATTTTCAAACTAAAACTTCTCTAGGGAAGGAGGACAAATGCCTGAAAGCTCAAGTGATTCACTGTTAAACAGTTGGGACACAGTTTCTGGGAAGTACTCAGCGTTTGTTGCCCCCGATCCAGTTTCTCTGCTTGATACATTTGGTGAGTAATTCCATCAGCCTAGGTATTTGAATTTGGTTTCCTGTCGGTGTCACGTCCTTAAGTAATTCTGTGCAGTTTACCTGAAAGACAAGAAATCGAGTTGGGTCAGTGCAGTGTTTATCTATCTAGTGTCTATCTAAAGGTAGAGTGTGGAACTTTAAACCTTTGTAGAACTGATGTGACAAATGTGATAGCAATGGGAATTCTTACATTTTTGCGGCTGATAAATACATTCAGGTTTCTCACAAGCTCCCCCTCATCCTTCCTCTTAGTGATGTTTTCATGCTTCAACAGGATATCATGCACTTTGCAGAAGAACATATCCTGTATGGAACATAAGCAAAAAAAAAAATATCAGCTTTGAAAAATAAACCAGGCACACACCTACTGTAAAATGATGAAAAATGGCCAATTCTATTTTCATTGCAATCTGTGCTTTTAAGTTGTCGTGTTTGGTTCCTGACAGAAGACAGATACAAAGCTAACACAAATATAAGTTCATAACATACTCGTGCTACTGTCTAATTACAACAGTTACATTAATTTTGCCAAACACCAGTGTTTGAAATGCAAGCAACAATGCTTCAAAAAGATAAAACACTCTTCTCACCCCACAGCCGGTATCGAACAGATTCTGCACATCCTCCACAAAGAATTCCTGCAGTACATAATAGAAAAATTGATAATTTATTATTCCAGTTGGCTTTTTGTCTGACACGACAGGTTTTAATAACATAAAATAACAATTTAATAAGCCAGAAAACAGTTTATCAGATGAGCTCTTACCTTAGTGAGAGACTCGTTGTACTTTTCAGCCAGATCCATTATACGCTTTAGGTTATGATGAGTAGGACTGGTAACAGCTGGACTGACCAGCAGAGCCAGAGCGGATACCAGGAGAAGCATCATCATCTTCATGATTCTAGCTTGTTGATGCGGTCAACCTCTGGAAGAAACTATTTCAAGAAGCCCTTGGACTGATGGCTCAATTTCTAGCTTGCAGCTCTTTCTGAGGTCTTGGCTGAGAGAGGAAGATTTATACTTGCTTTGCCCACGCCTTTGCTACGTGTTTTCCCTCAATACACAAAAAGAGATAAGATTTGGTGGTTGATCAGCAACTTTGCCAAAACTCAGCTATATTTCTCTGAATTGGGTCCATAGAGCTGAATGCACTAAATGCAAGAAAAAAAAAGAAGAAAAAAAAATCTTTCTCACAAGCAAGAGAAAAGAGAGACAGTGGCATACAGCAGCCAGAAATTTATTGATACAATGTTATGAGCTCACAAACTGGCAAACAAGAAAAGAACAAAAGAATGGAGTATTGCCCTGAATTTCTAAGCAGCACAGGTCCTGATGTTGCCACTGCTGGCCATCAGATGGGTAACAGACACTTTGCTATTCTCAAAATGAGAATATCAAAGAGACTCGATCTACAGCAGACTTCTTAAACACTTCAAGAACAATGAATGTTTTTACAATTTGCCATTCGTGAACAGAATTACACATACTTGAGTTATTAGATAGCTGTGCTTCACTCAGGTTATTTCAGTGTTATAACAAAACACAGGAGATGTTTATTAGGATCATAACTTTGAGTGTCAGTTTGTTAAATGTTTTTGTTTTATTGTGTCATCTAAAGAACCTTTGAAGAGGAGACAGGTGACATGGGAAGTAATGAATTTTAATCAGAGTTTTGTAGGCACTTCACCTACTACTTCTTTGGTGGGATACAGGATGTAACAATCAAATTTAGGTTATTGAAAAGGTGATAATAGAAAGGAATATTATCAACACAGTATGCTTCCAAAGAGTAGAAATTTCTTCCCAGCAGGATAGAGAAAATGACGGGACACAGATTGCCCTTCATGTAGAAATGTTGTTTTATGTTGTAAAAATGTTGCATTATGGATATTTGGTTTGGGTAGGCTAAATATTTTCCAGCCAGTTAATGGAAGGAGAGACTTGAAAGTGTGTTTTCTCCATGCATCAAAAACCCAGGATGAAACATCTTATTATTACCATTTTTAAACTAAATGAACTGAACATGAACTTTGCCCAACCCAGAAGGTAACCAAGAAGATGAAGAGTTACTGTTTATTTCCACAGGAGTTTTTAAGAGTCATTTATCTTCTCAGTGGAGATAGGATGAGAGGGAATTGATGCTACACTTTGTGATTTCGGAATTCTGGTCCTGGTTCTTATGGATACGGTAGAAGTGTTCGATGTAGCTGGACCGCCCCAGCAGCTCCACGAAATCCTCGTCGTGGGTGATGATCAGAAGCTGGAAGTTGCGCTGGCGAGAGCGACTCTTAATGATTCTGGGGAGAGCAAGCAAAAGGAAATAACGAAGAACATCAAATTCCTGTAGTTCAAAATACAAGGAGTGAAAATCATAGAGGTGTGTTTTTATAATAGTGTTTGCTGGATGATGCAACTGTAACCATAATCCAACCACACTTGAAATAGAGAATCTATATGTTCAATGTTTGCCATGTTGGGTAAGCTAACCTAACTAAGTGACTAGCAAATAATTAATCTAATCATTTGTGTCTTTATAATAAATCTCTACCTTTGCATCTATTGGTTACCATCTGATGACATCACTGGCTCTTATCAAGGCCATGTTCAGACTGAAGACAGCACTCTGTCAAGGTTCCTTATTCATTTCAGTGAGTGTGAGCTGCTGCAGACAGCTCTTAATGTAGAGTTGTATGGTAAAAAATTACTTACTTTGACGCCGAAGAGCAAATAATTGTCGCTGTGATAATTGTCAGTCACATTCAATCATAAAATTATATGTCAATTATAAAATTCTTAAAGCAGTGCGAGACAGTTTTGCAGCGTCTTGCACTTTCTGGTTTGTATTTCCTCTTCTTTCCAGCATCTATAGCAACATGTCCACATCAAAGCAGCCCTGTGCATTTTGTCGGTGCATTTACAGAGCTTTTATCAGTCTAATAATGGCTATAAAACCAAAACTGGAGATATGGATCTCCAAGAGGTTTCTAAATTGCAGCCACCATGTTGCATTGTGTCTGCGTGTGTATTTTGTTCTTCTATTCTTGTAGAGACCTTGCTGACGTTCAGACCTAGTTTTGATACTTTCCTCCCTTCTTAAGATGTCTGTTTGAAGATTAAGGTTTTAAGGTTTTAAAATTAGTTTTAGGTTTCAGGTAAGACTTGGCAGTCAGTCCAGGTTAGGGGTGGGGTAATGCATCATGTCAATGAGGGTTCTCACAAATATAGAATAGAGGTACAAGTGTGTGGCCTTGTTTTACTTATAAATGCTGTGTGAGGGTTAAAAACTTGGTTTTACGATAGGGGTTAGAATTGGGTTTAGTTCAGGGTCAGGCATTCACTCGTGATGATTAATGTTATGGTAAGGGGCTAGGGAATGCATTGTGTCAATTACGAAACCCCCTCAAAGAGATGTGTACAATGTGTCTGTGTGTGTATGTCTATGTACTGACTCGACGAGGGCATGTGCCAGTGACTCAATGTTCTCCCGGTCGAGGTTGGTGGTGGGCTCATCCAGGGCCAGGATCCCACAATTTAAACAGAAGGTCTCTGCCAGAGCTAGGCGGATGATCAGGGATGCCAACACCTAGACACACACACAAACATACAACTTCACTTGCTTACATAATGATTTACTGGAAATACTGTAGTTTTACTACACACATCATATATTTGCTAATACAGAAAATACTTCTCTGGTACCTTCTGACCGGCACTGCAGCGTCCTCTCATGTCCAAAGCTGTGTCTCCTTTCACCATAACTACTCTGTAGTTGTAAACCCTCCGCTTCACCCCAGCAGACGAGTTCTCATCCACATCAGACCTGATCTCCACATATTCAATATCTGGAGAGCGGGCAAGAGGGAGCAATGAAACACTGACAGAAAGAGCAATGAGGAAGGAGAACTATGTACATACAAAACATAGAAATATTAATTTTCTCTCAAAAAAGGGAGATGCACCTTGACCCCTGTAGGTGCTGCGCCATAGGTCTCTGATAATCTTGTTGATCTCATCCATCTTCATACTGTGGAATTTCATGATTGTTCTGAGGAAAACAAAAAGAAAGGTACAAACCCACTAGTTTACTAGATACTATGTTTATTATCATGAGTTATAAATATCACATTGCATATCAAACAGTAAAAAATATCTTAATTGTATAATAATTAAATTAGTAATAGTATAAGTCAGCCCACACTGAGCCCAAAATTGCTATCAAGCATCACCTATGTCTGTATTTGCATATGCGCCATTACTTTTCCCAAAGTCCACAACGAGCACACCTGCTTCTAATAGATGTCAATGTGTACAAAATGAAAATTTGTGTCACTTTAATGTGTTCTGATGCAACAGAGCTAACGATGTGCAATGAAACAACAGGACAGAACTGTGTAAATGTAACCAGTATCCCAGATGAAAAGGGGAATAATGACCTAGTGCTGGATTAGAGTATATTGTGGATTAAACTGAACATTACAATTACTATATGCAGACCACACCACAGTGTGCACACAAGTATGTGTGCAAAAATGGCAGGTTATTGACTTCAAACTATCACATCACAAGCCATCACAAAGCTTGATGTACGTAAAAGTTTTTGCTTGACTAAGTTATTTTCTAATGATTCAGCTACAAAATAAAAACGAAAGTCAATTTAATCCATCTAATATTGACAAACGACAACGATAACATATCAGTGCATCAATGTTACTTTCCTGCATACCAAGAAGCATTTTGTCTACAATCTCAAAAATTGATGAGAAACTGTAATGCGGTTTGAAAGACACCAGAATGATAACAGTATAACTAACAGTGCTTCTTACAAAGTCCTTATATGGTGGATGAACAGATGAACCATGAAGAGAGTAAGAAACGAGAGGGAGTAGAGCAGTCCTTATCCATCCATCTGACCTACTGCATCTTATTTACATAACTGCTTATGCAGCAAAAGGAAGTAATGGCTTACGACTTCCTATTGCAAAGGTATTTGACTTGTAGATATCAAGAAATATAACATGACTTGGTCATAATCAGAGGAATAGAGTGATTTTACATTTGAAATACAGCATATTGCTGGTAAAGCCTATTAATGTCTGTAAACAGTCTGCAGAAATATATTCCACATTTTATCAGAAAGTTGATATAAAGTTTCAGCAGTCTGAGTTAATCAAATTGAGGCCATCTTCCAAAGTTATGGTTTATTTAGTAAAGAGTTCTCTCCCTGTTTTTCTCTGGAGAATGTTTCTTTGCTGAGTTGTAGTGAGAGACTTTGGATAGCACTCATTTTGGTCACAATGCAATGTGACATCATCTGGCAAAGCCCTGCGGTAGCTGATGAAATACATGACTAGTGTAACACCTAAAGAGGATCAAGATGTTACACTGTCCTTAGGCTTTGAGATGATCAAGTATATACGATAAGATTACAGAAGTAAATCTATGGTGTCAATCTCTAATCTTACTCAAAATAGGTATACTTTGGAAATAACAGTCAAACTAGTGAGATCCACATCATTCACCTGAATAAAGCACAATATATCATGAAACAGCGATACACATTTATAGCTTGAATAACTAAACGTACTATGGAGTTATAGGGGGTCTGCTGAAACATTTTGTTCAGCCAGTAAGAGTTTAAGTCCAGGAATACGTCCGACATTTTTGGAAAAAAATGTCTATTAAGTGCAGGTGTGTTCACTTCTTCGATTTTAGCTTTTACCTGAGGAAGACCATATGTTATTAATACATATCATATCCACATGTCCTGCCGTGTCTTTTTTTTGGGCATTCAAATTTTTTTATTTCTTACCCAAGTAAAGGTAAAAAGTCTGCTGCATTAAAACTACTACAACCCCTGTAATTTACTGAAAGAACCGACTTGATTCACAGTAAATGTATCTGTAAATGTTACTACCCACCTCTGCACATCAGACATCAGTTTGATGACCAGTTTATGATTACTAATTCAAAACCAGACACAATGTTTGGTATACAGACCTACAGTGTCTGCTCTGCGGCTGTGACCCAGTAACCTGGAAGCCTGTTTGAAATATTTTCAATTCAATTAGTTGAGCATGAATTTGAACATGTTTCAGTAATACATCGATAAGTGTAAACTAAGTGTGAAGACGTTTAGATACAGTGCCTATAGAAAATCATCATACCCATTTGAAATAGTTACTTTATTGGTTGTACAAGTTGAAATCGAAACCCATTTTTAAAAAAAGACACATTGCAGATTTGTTTACTAATTTTCCTACACAGCATCAAACAAATGGCAAAAAAGGTGACAGCTCTAAAAAAATATTAAGAAATGCTTAAGGGGCTGATCACTAAACCAACCAGGAATCTCGCTAATTAATTTTTACATTGTCCAGAATTTTTTAAATGTTATTTTCACTCTGAGTATGAGGGTTATAATCTGTACATTTCAATTTCCAGGGTGTTATCTGGCAAAAAGTAAAGATTTTCCACAAGGTATCTTGACTTTCTATAGGAACTGTATAGTAACAGCAAATTTCATCAGTGTAGCATGATAATGTACATTTATTACATCATGATACACAATGTGTTTAGATTTTGTTTTGCTGTATCAGCAGATCCTTGAATGTCTTTAAAAATCACTTTCATTTGACAATAATTAGTTTCTGTCTGACTTTCTTTACCACATGCTGCCTCCAAGTATTAGACATATTAATTAACTACTTGAGAGGTAGAAATTAGTTATTGAGGTAACCCCAGCACATTTAGATGATTTTAAAACATCATTGGAGATGAATTGAATGTGCACTGCCCAATACCAATAAAGAAATAAACTAACAACAAACAGGGGAGACATTCAAACAATCAGGTACAAAATTGAAACAGAGATTATTAGCGTGTGACTTTCACATCTTTGTCTTGGATGTTGACCTATTGCTCTCTCACAACAATTTATTTGAATAAGTGAATGACAAAGGGAGATTATTATTAACTCTTTTTCCAAATCACAACATCTTACCATGAAACTATCTTCTGTGTATTCAAACAGAAACTGTGACCTGGATGCCTGCTCTGCTGGAAGGCTGCTTAAGCCCGCTTTCGATCTTGATAACACTGCAATTACTGGTGACTTAACTAACCCACATACATCGGTAAATGATAAGTTCGTGTTCTGTTCTCTTCTCAGATGGTATCAAATATGGTGAGCTTCCACTTCCTTACTGAGGCTCGCTTATACCTTTCAAATTCAGTTATTGTATCCAAAAAGAATAAATGAAACACTTTTTCCACCATGACTTTACATATGGACTTTGATCAGATTTCAGTTTTCTCTGTGAGAATTCAATAGAAAAAAAATGTATTTGGAATATGAAAAAGCATAATGAGCATAGGCTTAAAGGCCTGATGCCTTATAAGATAATAACCTATTGGCGACCAAACTGTTGCAGTTTTGTTTTGAAATAGAAAGTACTCCAATAGAGATGTATTTTTGTCATGCCATGTAACCCTGGTGATAATTTTCCAATTATGTGCATATGTTTTATCACAAAAATCACCACTGCATATGTGAGACTGATGCCACATTACAATGATGCAAGTGATAGTAACATGGTCATACTTGTGAAAAACAAAACTGACATAAAGAGACAAGGTTTGTAGTAAGTCACACTTAAGAGTTCATTTTGTATTTCATAGATTCGACTGCTGATTCTCTTATTGCATACCCTATGTGACCTTGGAATATATAAAATGTTTTTTTTACTTTTGATATACAGAATAATAAACTAAGTGTATTAGTGCCGCCTGCATAATCATTTTATTACATTACATTATACATATCATTTTTCAGAGACCAATCTGAATTTAAATGAATTAAAATGTCATGTTTTGTCGGCCCAACACTCTAAAACCCAAAGATGTTCAGTTTAAAATTATGAAAAAGACAAGTAACAAATCCTTACACTAGAGAAGCTGGAACCAGCAAATATTTGGAATCTTGTCAAAAATTATTAATCAGGGTTTCCCCTACCATTATAAAACGTAAGTACAGCAGCTAAGCATTTCTTCCAAACGCCTCAACTGAATGACAGAAAAATCTATGTTCAGACTTCTCTACTTGTGGCCTTTGGGAAAGTGAGCTGTCTACAGACGTCCAACGGAACAAAGATTTTGTTCAGCAGCCCAACACTTTGTTAGATAGCTATGGGACGATGAGAAGATTGCAGTTCAAATCCATTCACTATAAGTCTTGTTTTATCAGTGCTGTTCTGTATAGCGCGCAGTGCAATCACTCATGAAAACAAAAATGTGAGCGATTACTTCAGAACACAGGTACTCCCATAAACTACAGCCCCTCAAAAGCAACCATCACCTCCTTGTTTCTGCACTACAGCTACACACTTTGAACTCACATCACATATTTATCATAACACTCTCTACTGCATTGTTATGACAAAAGATAAGCCCAAATTTAAATTCATTACTACTGACGTGTCTCACTGAATAGACTTTGTCCACCTACACACAGGAAACTGCAGAAACATACAATTACTTTACCACAAATCTCGTCACTGCTTTGACTACTGTGAAAGTAAATGAAAGATTGATTCACCACAGGGAAAGTTGTGCTTGCCAGAGGACATCTCTGTAAAGTGACCTGGGAACCAGTTTTAGCTTAAGAATTTAAACAAAATACAGACTGATACCTGTCATATTTGATGAAAGCCAAAACCAGCTGTTCTTACAGTACAACTCTACCTATGAACCATCTGTATCTGTCACCATCTAAACACACATAGCAAAACTCAAACAGAAATCATGCACTGATTTGTATTTATGCAACAGGAACTTGAGACAAACCAGTGTTTTAGTGTACACAGTACATTATTCAAACCACTGACTGTACTGCATTCAACTCTCAGCATGACTGATATCTTTGCACACTATTTACATAGTGCACTATTTTGCACTACATTGAACATAAAGAACTCCCTCTGAAAAAGTATATTATATATATATTATAATAATATATTATATATTACATACTGTATAATAACATTATAATTATTATGATTATGATTATTTTCTATTAATTGTTTTAATTCTGATCTTAACTACCTAATTTTATTATTATACCAAAACAAATTCTTTGAACACATGTACTTGGTGAATAAAGTCTGATTCTGATTTTCATTCAGAGAAGCATATGATCAATATAGGCCATCAAACATTTGGCTGCTGACTGACCGTTTTCTCAGTGACACATAGCCAGGCCAACCACATGTTAACAGAATGTAACCTACTACTGTAGCTTGGTAAAACTTGCCAGAAGATTCAAATAGTGATGGTCAGTGGGCGCTGAAATGAGCATTAACAGTCAAATTCGGACTTAAAGGCTCCGGTATTTCAGAAAATATAAACTTAAGCCACTGGCCTCTAATTTTTACCGTCATTGGGAAGATTTTGCAATGACACATTGACTTCTTGACATCCAACAGTTGTACAGAGTTGCCTCAACACTTTTCTGTCTTGTAGATTGCTAGCTCAGCGATGGAATGACTGTTTGCGGTTATTGTTAGTAAAATTAAAACAACAACAAAAAAAAGGTTGGTGGGTTGGTGGGTGGGCTGCGCTTAGGAAATGGCTGAAGGCCATGACCCCATGATTGTATGGTTGTGACATCACAACCTTACAGAGGGCTCAATCACTCCTTACAAGTCACAGTTTCTGAATGTGGGCTGTGAGCATTTTTCCATGGACTGAGAATTTTGATACTTTCACAGTGTTTATGCAGAAGTTAGACCTGCTTTATAATAAAACAGAGACATGGAAATCTCACTATTTACAATATGGAACCTTCAACATGCAAAGAGAACATCCAAACAAAGAAAGGTCCTATCCAGCCAGTAGTTCAAACTTTCTTGCTGTGAGCTGACAGTGATAACTACTGCATCACTGCACAGCGCCCTAATTGGAAATCAGCGATAGTCAAGTCAAATGCTCAACTGTTGATAAATTAATAATAATAAACACCTCCTTGCCACTACCTGGAGGAGTAATGAGAATTGACATCACTGTTCAAACTCACTTTTCCCAATGAGGCAACTGGCTTTCTAAGTAACAATCTTGACACTTTGTGGTGGTTCTGATGACCTAACTTCAAAGGGAAGAGCAAGTTCGTCTCATATCAGGACAAACGCTGAAGTTCAAACTATACTTTACTGACACTGCTACCTACGCGTAAGACCGTAGCACACTCAAAACTCCCCCTTTTAAAGTTGCTTTTAACCAACGCTCAACTCTGTCCCTGGGGGCTTTTTCCTTTTCGCCCACCCACAATTTAATCATTTTTCCTGTTGCTCTGTTTTTGTGTAACTTCTTTTTGCTTATTGTTATATTGCCTTTAAAAGCACTGGATAAATAAAAAATATTATTAATTATTATTATTAATAATAAAGTATATTATGAAATGCTGTATATTGGTGTATAGTTTTTGCTATGTGATATGATCTGTTCATTATTTTCTCTGTTTATTATGAAACCCACAGACACTACATCCATCACTTTAAGAGCCCCATTAGTGGCATATCACACAAAACCATAGAACATAACGAATATCTGTTGTTTCCATGCAATGGTACCAGTACAAAATAATGATAGTCACTGTACTATTTTCTGTGCTTTTAAGATATTGTTCGGGCACATATGTGCAAAAACGCTCATGTATTGTGTCTCTATGGTGTCACTCTTTTATCATTCATTCAGATCTGTTTCACTTTGTGTCACTGTATACGCAAACAGATTTTCCCAGGATGACGTCTTCTACTAGTACCACCCTCTCAACCGAAATTCTCAGTAACTGCTTTATGTTTCTTTGTTCAAATGTTGGTCATAAAACAACCTCATTAAAAAAGAAAGACAATTCTCACCACTAAAATGAAGACCTGCACTTCATTGGAATCCCTGATTTGTTAAACTTGAAGTCGATTGAAAATTACTTGGATTACTTGGTTAATACTTACTTGTGTGTGTGTGTGTGTGTGTGTGTGTGTGTGTGTGTTTGTACACGTGTTAGAGTTGCACTTACTGATCAAGGGCCTTGTAGTAGAGATCCAGGTCTTTAATTACCAGCTCTGTGGTTCTCATTATGATCATCTTGTTTTTGTAGCGCTCATCAGCTTTGTCGTACTGATCTTCTCGCAGCTCTTTTCTGTAAGCAACCAACGGTGAATACTACGAGTAGCCAAAGGGCACAGAGCAGTTAAACAATCACCTGAGTTTATGTATCATTAAGTCATGAAAATGTTAACTTGCTGGGGGAATAATGTATTTTCTTACCACTACAGGTGCACACTGTACGTCAGCCTTAGATATTAGACTGTTATAATAATGTAGATCTCTGAATTTGGTTCAGCTCTGTAGAGTGAAAACGAAACAACGCGTCTCACCTGTAATGCAGTATCTCCTCCTCAAAGCCTTTCTGACGACCCAGTGCTATACTGCGGTTCTTCTTCAAGTCTTCCAGCTTGCGTTCTGCTTCACGTCTTTCTCTGCGTGACCACAGAAGGAGATGTGATTGACTTCTAATATTACTACCAGCCTGACATTGATTTCACTGGAGTGTCTGCCAACGTGAAAATCCAACAGTAACATTCAAGTGTGACAGTGCTGACGAAGGATTGATAATGGCGTAGTGCTCTTACTGGCGTAGCTGTAAGTCTTGCATGTTGCCAATGTCTTTCATAAGAGCGTCGCGTTTAGCCACAACCTCCTTCAACTCCTCCACACGCTTCCTCAAGGTCAGGTTGTCCTGCAACCAGCGCTCCTGGACCTAAGGAATACGAAAATATTAAAAATGTATTAACTGTTAACAAAAGTGTTTTGCAACAATAAGGCTGTGTCACACAGGTTCCACGATCTTCTTAATGCATCTTGTAAGTAGGTGGAGTTGTGTTTAAGAACATACAGCATGGTGTTTCACAACTCTATTAACCAGTGTGATCGTGGATTGAATCTACTAATTTCTTTAACAAGTAGAGGAAAAAAGATAGAAAGTCAAGAATGAAGACAGAAATGACTCAGGAAGCTGTACCTTTTGAGTGTCTATGTCCTGACGGATGTTTCCCATCTCCTTGGTGATCTTCTCTTTTTGCTTCTCGGCCTCATGCAGCTGAGTGTTGGTTTCTTGAAGCTCAGACTCTTTTTGCTGCAACAAAAACAGACAGTATCATTAAAGTTGTTCAGTACATTCAAAAATTAAAAAAAAAAAAAGAACAATTAGAGCTGAGCTTCTACAAGTAATATCAAAGGAAACAACACAGTTATTTTGAAGAAAAAGGAAAGTTGGTGGCGGCATTCGTTTACCTTTTATGGTAACCGCATATGTTTAATATCCATCACAAAATGACACATGGAGGAATCAGAAAAAACATATGTATCAAGTATGATGCTGGCAAACATATTACCTCTTTGTATTCATCTTTGCCCTCGTCAACGTATTTGGTGATGTC
The DNA here is from genome assembly GCF_002814215.2 of Seriola lalandi dorsalis. NCBI lineage: Eukaryota > Metazoa > Chordata > Actinopteri > Carangiformes > Carangidae > Seriola > Seriola lalandi. The sequence continues at coordinate 850,183 of NW_019525445.1, read as the reverse complement.
TCTCTCCAAGGTGGTGAGCGCCTTCACTCTCTCTTTAATGGAACTGACCTATCAGTGACAAATATTAACAATCATATGTAACAGAAGAACTGCTTTTAGACCTTATTTCATTATTAGAAAATGTGACATGCTTAGCTTAAACTGGAATCACAACAGTAGATAGTTTTCCATCTTTCCAGGCTTTTTAAAATAATTCCGATTTATTGTTGAACATTAACGTTTCACTATTAAATACAGTATATCCAACAGGAAAAAAAAAAAAAAAAAACAGGCAGCACAGAAAAGGCCAATCATTACCTGTTCCAGGTCAAGCAAAAGCTTTAAGCTTAAAGGAAAAAAAGAAGGAGTAACACCAAAAGAAGAAAGAGATAAAAAAGGAGACGAGAATATAATCTACCCTGTCCAGTCCCATGTGAGTGAAACAACTATTTGTTGCTGAATTTGAAGTACAGAGAAAGACAAATTAAAGTGAGCACATGTCCACCTTCTCCTGCCCTTCTTCCTGCCTCTGCCTCTGGCGATCCACCAGCTCCTGCTTCTCCTGCTGCAGCTTCTCCAGAGCAGCGGACAAAGGGGACAGCTGCTCCTTTGCGTCCTGGACAAAAAGAGAGGGGAAAAGGGACAGCCTTGCATATTCATGGGGAACAGACTTTCATTTCTTACTGTACACCTAGAAAAAAAAAAAGAAATGAAGTAAACCATTAACATATCACACAGAAAAAGTGACTTTATAGGTCTATATCAACTTATCAAAAGAAGAATCTTGCATGAGCAAACAAAAAACAAGTACCCTGATGTCCCTGGTTAATGTCTGTATCTCGGTGGTGAACTCGACACACTGCTCTTCCAGCTGCTGCTGTTTCTGCATGTCGCTGCTCAGCTGGAGCTTCTCCGCTCTCGTCTCATTCACAGCACTTTTCAGCATCTGAATCCGGTCCTGCTGGTCCTGGATCAGCTTACGTTTCAGCTCCATCTTGCTGGAGGCTGCAAGGACACGGATAGGTAAAGACGAAGAAAAGAAAAAAATTAAACAAAAAAAAAAAACAAAAAACAAAAAAGAAATTCCCTCTAAATGGGTGTGTCTATATATTGTCATCTTACTGGTGTCTAGCTTGTGCTGTGTTTCTTGTTTCTCCTGACTGACTTGCTGGATGGTTCTGGTCAGGTCTACTCCCTGGAGTTTGGCTGCCTGTTGAGCTATTTTCCTCTCCACTTCTTTAAGGTCCATCTGGAAGGAAAAAAAAAAAAAAACACTGTTAGTTGAGGAAAGACAGGGCGAAGGCATGTATAAGACGTTTCCAAAAGGAAGTTCTTTCTGGGCAAGAAAAGAGAGAAAGAAAGAGCGTAACGTGGAAAAGATGGGGGAAAGACAAAGAAATGCATTACAGAGGCAGGAACTGGCTTTGGCTATTGAAGATCAGAGGTCGGACAGAGACGGACAGGAGGATGGTACCAGGTATCTGTCCATGAGAGAGATGTCCTGCAGGCAGGCCTTGGCTGTTTCCTCCTCTGACATCAGGGTACAGAGCAGAGTCTCCTGCTCCTCCACGTCTCCCTTCAGCCTCTCGATTTCTCTGTTCACAGTCTGCAGACGGTTTTTCAGCTCAGGCAACTCCTTTTCCTGAAACTGTACAATGGACTGCCTGCGAAAAAGGACAGGGACAAAGAATATACTCTGAGTAGAGAGTAAAGGCACTTTTGACAGTCTGGCCATTTAGGAAACCGTTTTCTCTGAAGCCTCTTGTGGATGAATGAATGGATGTCCGTGGTGGAAATTGTTCCGAATTACACCCTGAACCTGAACACACCCTTTCAAATGATCTATGATCTGTTTCACTGAGGGTTCACCTGAAACACAAGGCCACTCAAACTCCAGAAGGGTGTCCTCTGCATGCTCAGCTGGAATTATACTTTAAACAAAAGCGGTAAATGGTAGTCCTGCCCGTAGACACCTGTGGCTCAGGTTTTGGTTGATATTTCAGCATTAGATTTCACCTGTTGATATCGCCACCAAAAAACTGGTGGGAAGAGTCTATCTTGTTTCACAGTGGAAATGGTTTTTGCTAGATGTACTGTACATTACTGAAAAGGAGAAGATACCTGAGCCTTTTAGTTTTACCAGCATCAGAGACCTCCCCATGCAATCGCAGTTATTGATAGTAGCCCTGATGTTTAGTGCCATGTTTGAGGAAGTGCCCGTCGGCTACAGTGCAGCCTGTGGCATAGGGACAGTCTAACTCTTTAACTCAGATGTATACATCCAGCTAGAGACAGTCCAGATTTTACATGTGATTTCATAGTGGCCCTAACCTGTGGTCATGAGCTTTATGTAATGTTTGAAAGCATGACAAGGGGCTGAAATGAGTTTCTTTCGCATTGTGTCTGGCCTGAGCCTTAGAAATAGGATAAGGAGCTGTGACATCCGGAGGAAGCTCATAGTAGAGCCGCTGCCCCTTCATGTTGAAATGAGCCAGTTGAGGGAGGTTCAGCCATATGGTTAGGATGCCTCCTGGGTGCTTTCCCTTGGACGTCTTCCAGGCAAGTCCAACTGGTAGGAGGCCTCGGGATAGACCCAGAACATTAGAGAGATTATATATCTGATCTGGCCTGGAAACGCCTTGGGATCCTCCACAAGCTGCAAAACGTTGCCATGGAGAAGGATTTCAATTGTGGTTCGGTTGGAGTATTCCTGAATACTGAAATCCTCACCTAGATTTTCTTTTCTGATCAATTTATAAGGTATCATGTCAAAGATCATGTTTAATGGGTTTCAAGTAGTTTGAGTTAGTTTCTTCTGAATGAACTTTAACTCAGAGATTTCAACAGATTCAATTCTTCTGCATATCTTACTGAAAGTTTAGATATAAAACTGTCACGTAAAAAAAAAAAGAGAGAGAGAGAGAGAAAGATTCTGCTCAGGTAATGGAAGGACAGGGGAGAGAACCAAGGATAAAACCTCAGTCATATGAGAACCTAGCTCCATCTAGTGGAGTGCATGTCATAAAACCTGCTCTCTACTCTCTACTTATTTTTTTATAATGAATTATCTAATTACTCTGAATCTTTTAAAATACACGGCCTCACCCCTGGGTCGCTTTAGCCTTGGAAGCGCTTCTTCAGGTGTGTTTTGGTCTGCACCGGACTAAGTCTTCACACAACCTTGTCAAATTATATTTTGTTTGAAAGCCCCCAAGTCTCCTGAACCTACTTGTCTAAGTATTTTAGGATGCTCATATCACTGCAACAGCTGTTGACACAGAATAAGCTCAGACTTGACGATCTCTCCAATTAGTTTTTTCTACTATAAGACTTGTATTCCTTTTTTATACAAAAAAAAATAAAAAATATTGTAGAAAAAATGTTTCTACAATTCCACCACACAACCTTTTTGTTTTGGGTACATTATTTTGGGGCTTTTGCACAAAAACTGGGGTCTTAATGGGTTAATCTAAAAACACACACCAGTTCATATGAAGGTACCTTTGAATACTTCATATTAAACTGGTGAGAGGAAAATGGACCAAAACTTTCCTGACTTTTTGAGTAAAACACACATTTAATTGTACAGGATTGTACAAATTATACAAACAAATTATAATCTGAATTGTACAAATGACAGTTGCAGACTTATTTAAAACATGAACTCCAAATCCGCCCTTCATGTTTTTTTCATGGTCAATTATTTATTTTCATGAATCAAATTCAGTGCAACAATCTAGTGTTACACGGCCCCAGTGGGCCGCTCAGGACTCATCCTGTTTTCTCTACATGCCACGCTGCTTGAATGAACACAGCAGATGAAAGCTGAATATCTATTTTTAGTGTGACAAGCGAGTCTACAGTCTGCTGTGTGTTGTGTTTGGGTGACTGGAGGAATACTTCTGGGATATTTTTGGCAATTTCAGTTTACTGTTTTTATAATTAATGTCCTCCAGTGTAAGACTTTCAAATGAGGAAGCATATGCGCTAATAAAGGAGATGTTCAAGCTGATTTAGAATTCATTTCGGAGCACAACAGAAGGTAGTCAAACCTAAACACAGCTGACATGTCTTCCTTGATAAGAGTGTGCTAGTTTTACCCTGTGCTGTGTATAATGCCACGGCTTTTTTTGTAGTAAAGCACGACCCGATTCGTGTTTATCATTGTCTGGTCTGAGGACTTATTGCCCTTTTCCTCCACATTCTCTCGTTACAGTTGCTCAAGGTGTTAGGATTGACTGCTTTTCTCCTTTTTATTTTACTGAAATGTGTTTACATGTCACATTGGGCTTATAGAAATTTGTATTTCCTAACCACATTTTTCACTTTTTTCTAATATTCTAAAGATTAATCAATAATTAAATCATTATGCCCCAATGGCCACACTCTAAGACGGGATGAAAATCTTGCCGTCATTGTTGCACTGTCATTGTACACTTGTTGCACTATACCTGACAGGTCTGAGAGCCATCATCTCATCTCTCTTCCTCTCCTTCCTCTTCAGGTCCCCCTCAGTGTTTTTCAGCTTGTCGGGCACCAGGCGCAGTTTGGACTGCATGTCGCTGATGACCTCCTGCAGATCAGACTCTGAGGGGAACGTCCGCTGGCAGACAGGGCAGCAGGGCTCTCTCTCCTCTGTCAGCTGGCTGATGAACTGGGTGTACACTGCTGTGGCTCCTGCTAGCATGGCTATACGAAGACAGGTAGAGAAAGAAATATGTGTCTGCTACACAGTATGGTAATGAGCTCCTCGGTTGTTTTACTCCAAACACTGACTCAATGAATAATGACACTAGATGCAACAGAAGGCCCGTAAAAGGTTATTGTCTGTAGTAGTCTGCCAGGTGTAGTGTCAATACACATCAATGTAAATCACACATCTGTCAAAAGCATTGCATTGCATTGTGTGATGTGTGCATGCTCAGGACACTACATTCTTTCCATTGTGGGATTTTTTTGAGAACACTTTATGTGTAGTACAGAATTCACTCTTAGGATTCAAATAAAGTAACGGAAGTTAATGGTTAATTATAGCACGCACACAAACAGGAAACGATATCAGACAGAGCTGCTGATTTGTGGAGGCTTTGTACCTTAAATTCAAAGTTTAGTGTGTGATTCAGAGAAAGTTTCATTCATAAAGGCAACTTCAGTCAAAATGTCATCTCACCTGTCTGTCTGAAAGTCTTTTTGTATTTTGGGGTATTTTTTGTCTTTATTAGAGATTTGACATTAGAGAGACATGACTGGAAATGAGGGAGGAGAGAGACGGGGAAACAACAGGGTTCATGGTCGGCACCCTAAAAATAATTTTTAAGGCCACCAGGACAGACGTCATCCCTCTAATTTTTCTTGTTTCAAAGCATTCACCTCTTTGTTTAGATATCTTCTCCAGATCTTCCCCCAGTTTGCCCAGGTCCTGCTCCAGATCCTGACTGCCACACACATTGAAGAACTTCTCTTCGTCACTGGCTAACTGCTGCTCCTTCTTACGCAGCTCAGCAGAAATATGGCTTTTATTCTGCTCACTTGATGCCAGGTCCTTACTGAGAAAAATTACAGTCACAGCACCAGACTGGTCAGTGCCAAAGGACGATCGTTCTTCAATCATTTTCTTTCATAATTTATGTTCTTAAATGCAGATGAATCTTACTAACTTGAGTTTGGCAAGTCTGTCCCTGGTACCGTTGATTTCCTTAGACTTGGCGTAGATCCAGTCTTCCAGCTCTCTCTTGTTGGGAAAGTGGCCCAGTAATGACACCAGATCCTCGCTGTGACGAGATTTGATCTTACGTACCTGGTCCTCCTTTTCTGTCTGGAAGAACGAGAGAGGAAAGACAAGAGTAGAGCCAACAGAGAAAGGAAAGACGACAGGAGCCGATAAGGAAGAAAGAGAAAGATGAAGAAGGGGAAAAGAAAAGAAGAGAAAGGAGATGAGCAAACACGATTCAATTACCACCGAGGGTCTCTCGCTTTTACTAAAGGAGGGAAGACACAAGAGACAGACAGTGGAAAAACAGTATAGTAGAGTAGGTTGTGTTTCTGATCTTTGGTAACAATTTCAGCGGCTCTCCCTCCAGTCTGAAAAGACGCACCATCGGTTACACATTACCTTGTCTTTATTCAGCATCTCCATTTGTGTGCGTGCGGTCGTGTGTGTGTTGAGCATCTCCATTTCTTGGTCGAGCTGTCTCTGTGCGCGGTCAAGTTCGGCCTTTTCCCTCTGGAGCTCCACGACCTCGGCCTTCAGCTCCTCCACGTTGGAGCTCTGCACTGCGCTCTGCAGCTCGCGCTCCTGAAGAGGAAAACACACGCACACACACACACACACACACACACACACACACACACACACACACACACACACACACAAAGTAAGGCAATGAGAACACAGGGCACTTAAGGGTGAAAGGATAATGTATCGTATGTATGAGTTGTATGCTACAAATGACAGGTTTAGAAGTACATTGTGAGTTAAATACTTACAGTAAAAATACATCAAATATGAATGAATGGAAAGAACTTAACACAAATAATACTTTAATAAGAAATGCATGTAACAAACTGACATTCAGCTGATCATTAACACAGTATTTTACAGACTTATCCAGCTGAAAGGAGATGAGGAGAGGAGCGTACAGAAAATAAAAGAAACCTTTACACAACCACCGTTTTTATGCTCACCGCTTTGGCCAATTCTTTCTCCAGCTCTTGCAGTCGAGTCGACGACCCCTCCAGCCTCTGCAGCTCTGCTCTGACGTTCCTCATTTCTTGCTGCTTCTTTCCCTGCAGGTCTCTCTTCAGCTCCACTGTTCTCTCCAGGCCGGTCTTCTTATCCCTCATTTCATCAATGGACTGCTGCTTCTGCTGCTCTTTTTCCTGCAGGTCCGCCTGAACGGACAGAACAGAAGAGGAGACATTATGCAAGACGATCACGAATAGCAGATGCATTCATGATTTGACTGACTGGTTGTAGTGAAAATGTAAAATAACAGCTGTTTAGTAGCATTTAATACCAGGGCTGAAAAACTTATGACACATAATCACCTTTTGTGATTTTATCTTATCCATAATTACAAAAAAAATAGAATCATTTGAGGATGAGTATATCAAATTATAAAATGATTACACAAACCACCCTTTATATTTCAACAGTAGCATCCCAAAACAAAAGTTGTCTTGTCTACTTTAATTGATTCCAACTGATCTTTAAGATATTAAACTGAAACAGTGAAGACCATATCATGTTTTCTGTATGAAATAATATACAAAAACCTGAAGTAGCAGGATTATTTTTCATGTTTTAACACATCAAACAGAAAATTTCTTACCAAAACCTGATGGACTGCCTCTTTTTCCTGCTCCAGTCTCTGAGTGACGTGACGGTGAAAACTCTCAAGCTGAAGAGTGGTGAAGGGCGGTCGGTCATAACCCTCCATTTCCAGGTAGGAAGACAAAGAGCGAACCTGAGAAAGAGAAGGGTGAGTGCCCAGTAAAAATGTTTTGTAATGATATATATTCCTAATTTTGTAAGAATTGAGTGAGCTTTTTTTTATCATTAGGTATAGATCATGCTTCCTCCATTATGAAATTATTTTTCAACACAGTTAACAACTCAATTCTGTGTATATGAAACATAATTTATTCAGCAGTACAATCACTCTGCATGACTAGAGAAATGAAGGAACCCGTGAGTGAAACTGGAAGTAATAGCTGTGTGCAATAGAGATCACCTGTTCCCTGTCTTTCATTGCATTACATTAAACATTACATTTCATAATAACTGCATTCAACCCCCATGGGAACAAGACCTGGACGTGGTCAAAAATGTAAGCACATCTTCGCCAAACAAACAACAAAGACTGTGTGTTCAGTGCAGAGGAAAGAGTGTATAGAGTCAGTTATCTTTTGCTCTCACCTGAGTGTCACGGTTCTTGATGTTTTGGGTGTGGCGGTCGGCCTCCAGCTGAAGACGACCTGTGAAAGGAGAGGAGGATTTCAGCTGCTAATGTAGTCATCGGGAAATATCTCCTCATAGACCCGTCTGTCCCTCCTTCTGTCTGTGTATCACTGACATTATTTATTGAAAAATACACAAATTTCAGGCAAAATAATATTTTGCACAAAAAAGTTGTCCGTAGTGCGCTGACTGGTAAATGTGTGCAGGTGTGGGTACCTTGTTCTACCAGCAGATCAGCCTTGACTCTGTTCAGTCTCTGACACTCGCGGCCAGCTCTCTCCACCTCCTTCTGGCAGTCTGTCAGCCTCCGCTCCTTCTCCCTCACTGTCCTCTGGTGGTTCTGATAAATGTCCTGCAGCTGCTCATCTGAACCCTGAAACACCTGCCGCAGACACAGTTCACTGGCTTAGAGCGGCTCTGAAGCTCAATGAGTACAGCTTAGTCAACTCTCAGGGTCAGAGGTTTGATTCTTCTGATCCTTCTTATGATATATACACACTAATGGAATATTTAAAAAAGATCTGGATAAAAACACCAAGACACATCATCCACCTATTGCAGGTGTGCACATGCTACACACAGGAAGAGCATTATATCATTATTACATTTGAGGCACTACATCTACAGTAAACAAACAGGAAATATGTTGAAACAAGAACTACGTGGTGCAAGTCATATGCAACTTAATTCTAGCTCCACTTTTCTCATTTATACTTTCATTTTCCGCTCCCAGCAAACACACAAATGAGAGCAACCACTCTGCAATGTGGTCTGTAGAAAATGTCACAATTTTGACAAACAGAATGTTAGAGCACCTTCAATCTTCAACCAAGACATGTTATCACACTGAAAATTTTCCTCTGTAACTCACAAAAAAACCCAAAAAGTTTTTTCATCATATAAGAAAAAAAAGATATTTCTTTACACACACACACACACACACACACACATATATATATATATATATTATTCTGTTACCTGTTCCATTGTTTCCTCCAGCTCCCTGTTGTCCTCCTCCATTTGTTTTTTCCTGCTCTCTAAAGCCTTGATGTCGTTGTCCAGTTTCATCACTTTCCCAAGTTTTGTATCAATATCCATCAGTCGATTCTGAAAATGATTATGAAACGTAAATAATTGCATAAGGGGCATTACTGTTATACTTTAGACATGCCCCGATCTGTGGCCCAGACTCCAGGGCTTCCTGAACGTTACAACTGTGTGACAAATACACCACGGTCTGTTGGCTTTGTCCTTTCACATACACAACACTGTGAAAAAAGTTGTAGGCACTTGAGATGTTGAGATTCTTATCCATCATGCGATATCATTAGGGAGGCATCTGATCGGTCCCAAATTCATTCTGCAGCATGACCCCAAACAAATAGTCAGAGTCACAAAAAACTATCTTCAGCAGCAAGAAGATTCCTCCAACAGACGGTCTGATCCCCACAGATCCCTCATCTCAACATCATCACGGAGAACTTGTGGCAAGTTCTCCAATATTTTAGTGCCAAAAACTTTTGCATAACAGTGCATACGGTATCAACACATACACAAACATGCATCATCAACCTACCTCAAGTGGATCAATCTGGCTCTCTATCTGTTGGATGCTGTCCCTAGACGCCATCAGCTGAGCCTCCTTGGTGGCCACGGTGTCTCTAATCTGCTGGGCCTTCTCCTTGTTCTGCTTCAGGTAGCGCAGCTCCACCTGACACTGTTTGACCGTGTGGTTCTGTGCGAGACGCAGCTGGCGCATCGTCTCCAGAGCTTTGATATACCTGGAAGAAAGACAAACAGACGGTCATACATGTCCGACTGGCGTATGCAGGTTAGGTGCATGTTTGCTTTGGATTCATTTTAGGTGATATGCTGCTTTAGCATTCAAATACAGACAAACGTGTTAGAGCGTGTCAGCTTTACTTGGTTGCAGCGAAGATGGAGTCAAACTTGTCTTTGAGAGCCTTGCCCTCACTCAGTGGCCAGTTAGACTCTTCTTGGTGACAGAAGATGACGTGATTCAGCACAGACTTCGATACACCCAAGGCAGAAATCATCTCCCGGTCCAGTTCACCACACTTAGATGACAAGCTCACCTTCTCACCGTCTCTGGATGAAAGATGATAGCAGCCAACACATGAAGAAAAAGGTCATATAAGGTCATATAACCTTCATTTCAGTTCAGAAAGATTTTTATTTATTTTTTTATATTAAACAAACAAAAAAAGGAGACAGTGGCCTACTTTATTCTGGTGATGACCTGCTCTAAGCTTTTGAAGGAGTAGCTCTTTGCCTTCTGAGTGCATGACATGGAGCGATGGATGGTCACTTTATCTCCATTAACGTCTGTGAATAAGAGGCGAATCTGTGCTCGCACATCTGTCTCATGGGCGTCCTGAAATTCACGCAGCATAAATTTCCTTTTAACAACAAGGTAATCTTCATCTGACAAAGACCTGAAGAAGAAGTTCTGGTACATTTAATAGTTCCATGCAGTTCTTACACAAATCCAGAAAAGGATTATGAGACGTTTGTGAAAATACAGCAGTTAGGTATGAATACAAATTAACTTTCATTCCATAATTGGATAAATGTCATGTAAGAACTGACTCAACACATACAGAGGAGTTAGGAGTTATAAACTGACTGAAATTTGGCTTTCGATGAGCAGTGCACCTCGGACTGCTAGTTCAATTCTAGATTAACTCTGTAGATTCAAACAATTGAAGTCATAAAATAACTGTTCTTTCTAAATACAGGAGCAGCCAAAAGTTTGGACACACTTTCCCATTCATTCCAATTGACACTTGTATTTTCACTGTTACTTTCTCCCATTATTTTTTAAAAGTCTGGATTCTAGCAACTTTGCATAATTAGCAGTTATAGATTAAGATAAACTGACACCTCAAAGAAAATTTCTCTAAAAGAGCCACTTCCTGTAACCAATGCAGGAGCATGAGCTCACCTTTGGATCATGAACAAAGGCACCCCCTTTAGATCCAGGAGGAAGTTCTCCTGCTGTTGCATACTTAAGGCACTCAATAATAGTCTGGGAAAAAAAAAAGACAGGGGTCATATTGTAGAAGAATTAAAACATGAGAGTTGCATTTATCATTTTTGAAATAAAGTTCATTCAACTTTTTCTGCAAAATCTGAAAAAAAAGGGAAAACAAATTATTAATCCAGCCAGCTTAATCCCAAATACACGTGTCATCTCATATGCATACTGTCAACATTTAGTCTCTGCGAGCTACGCTTCACAGTCAGCCTACCGTCTTCCCTGCTCCATTGGGTCCAACCAGCACAGTCAGAGGAGAAAAGAAAGATATGACTTGTTTGTCTTTATCCTCAATCCCAAAGCTCCTCACGCCCAGGATGCTCATCTTGTCTATCTTCGACATGTTTGCTTTTTTAAAGAGAAAGACAGGAGGAGGGAGAAAGAGAGAAGGCGAATACATGACTTAAATCAGCAGCAGTGATCAAAACAGAAGAGACTGTGCCAAAGCACCTCACTGCGAGATCAACTGAAAGAACATGACACTGAGGTTAAAATTAGTGGCAGCCACACTGACAAACAGTCTTATCGTGGTGACTAGCTCTATCAGTTGATCTGCTGACTATGACATTTGGTTTTAGAAATTGCTGCCAGTTTGCACTGTGAAGCAACTAATTTACACTGATGGGTATTTAAGCATATTCCAGAAAGTACCATCCTGACAGTTTTCACCTGAGGTGTTACTGAAAAGCTGGTGTATTACATTTTATTTACAATCATAGAATTGTAATCTTTGTAGACACCCATGATTTACTGACAATTTTGGTACATCATAATGGACAGTAAAACCAGGATGTGTAAGATCACAAAGCAGGGTCAAGAAGTTGGGTTCACGTTAAGTTTAGAGGAAACACAGGTCACTGTCCGCACACAGCTGCAGTGAGTAGACAGAGATATTATTACTTCTGGACGTTAGCTGATGAAATGATGAAGCTATGGATTTTTTATTCGTTCTACTGTGTTTAAAACGTCACTGTAAGTTAAATAATAAATCCGTCTTAAAGACCGTGTAGGAACGTCTGATGTTTCACACACTTGTTAATTTAGCCTAGCTAACAACAGAAGTTTAGCTTTCGTGCTACGCTGCAGCGTTTAACACACAATCCAGCCTCTGTAAAGTAACAGAAATAGTCTTCTTCAGTAGCAGAGGCATCCAGCCATATCCACGCTATGAATTAAACCCACCTCAGATTGTTGGATTTTGGTTGTGCAGCTCAAACGTGAAAGTGTACTTTTCCCGCTGTGGGAAATGTGACGTAAAACGCGATGACGTCTGACTTCCGGGACATAGAATACGGAGGTATAGAACAGGAGTCCACACTCGTTTTTTTGAGTTTAGTTAGCTGTCCACGCATGCAATGAATGTTAATTTACACAAACACTTCATTGTTTATTTAATGGAAGAACTTTTAACTGTACCAAAGGAATGCAATAGCAAGAACCTCTTCTATTTATTCCACTTCTTTGGCTGAAAGTCATCTGAGGCCAGTCTTCTTCTGTGGTGAATGGCAAACTCCAACCAGTAAGTTATTTCTGATCAGACGATAACATTTTCTTCTTATCTCTTTTGTAAAGGCTTTCGCTTTTCCTTTAACCCTTTCTGCTCTGTACATACAAATCTATAATCTATAATTCTAATCTGCGTGTCCATCTGAAAATTGCCTATATGTTTGCGGCCTTTTTAGGAAACTTTTCTGTAGAGCCGAAACGATTAGTCAATTATAAATTTGCAGAAAAACTGCAGCTATTTTGATAACCAATTAATCGTTTTAGTCATTTTTCAAGCAAAAAATACCAGACATTCCCCAGTCCCATCTTCTCAGTTGTGAGGATTTGCTCCCTTTGACATGGGTGTTTCACACAGTTTTTTCTTTGGTCACATTTGTGTTTTTAATAGGTTTTGGACAATAATTCAGGTCTATGGCACAAAGGCTTTGACTACCCTGGCGATACTTGTTTATGATAAATTTATTGTATGTTTTGTTGATTTCATCAGATTTGTTGCCAGTATAAAAAAAAGTAGATTATCGCCAGCTTCATCAAAGATGACAAAACAGCTGAAACTTGTCATGTGTTGGGATTCTTCTTTCCTTACTCTACTCTCTCTACTGCTTTACAGCATTGTTCGTGCTTGTTTTTATTTTAAATCTAGTTTTGTCTGTTTCTAATTCTAATATTTTTCTTTAGTCCAGAAGTGAACCCTTGTCAATCACAAGGGTTCACTTCTTATGTTCTTTATAGTTTCTGATTTCAAAACCTTTACCACAAGAGGACAGTGTTTCCCTGTGGAAAAGTCAGCGCTGCCAAATCTCACAGATAATACATAACCCCCCCCCCCTCCTCTCTCCTCATAATGCTTGGCACCTATTCGTTGGAGTTTTGCTGTGATGCTGTGTTGTAGTGAGGCTGTTGGCCACTGCAGTATCTCACCTATTACACGCCAGTTAGACGCAGATGAGATGCCGATCTCACAATTTACATAATAAATTCAAAACTGTACCAAATGCACAGATGTAAAAACTGCACAGTAGCTTGGTAGAAAAGGAGAAAAGTCCACTTTCTCTAATCCTCTCTTCCTCCACATTCCAGTATTAAAACTAAACAGAATATAAACAGATGGTATGAGTAAGAACATAATACTCGCAAGACAGCAGAGAAACTGTGTGTGTATTTGTGTGTGTATGAGAAAGGGAGGGAGCGAATGAATCGAATTGGAATAAAGGGACAGGAGTTATTTTGAGTCTGTGTTTGGGGTTGAAGAACAGTTTGCAGACGTCCACAGGGACCTGCAGGACTGGTGTTCCGACCTGCAGCTAACCCCCTAAAAACCTGAGAACATCATCTCCCTGACTTCCTTTCTGTTCTCTCCGCCTTGAAACACACACACACACACACACACACACACACACACACACACACCCACAACCGCCTTCTGCTTTCAGCCCACTGATTCAGTCTGTCTGTGTTATCAGCCCACTGACTCATTGTGCCTCAGTCTGTCCAGCTCATGGCCCTCTTTCTATTTTCATCCTGTCCTGACATGAAAATGCCATGACCTTGTGTCTTGTGTTGGACCACTGGAGGTGTATGTGTGTGTTATAATGTGTAGCTGTAGCTATGTGTTTGAGTGTGAAAACCTAATCCCACATGCCCACAGTCACCCTCCCTGTCTAAATGGCTAATGGAATTGCTTTACTTGCCGTTTTTGATAATCACACGGACGAACCGGGAACCAGCTGGTTCACTCCTGCTTATCATCAAAATACAGTGGAAGAGCAAGTGAGGATAGAGTGGTATGAGAGAAATATGTGGAGAAGAGAGGGGGCGCAAAGGAGCAAGAAGAAGAAGTTAGAGGGCAAACCATGTGAATACAGTGACGTAAAATAACAGCAGTTAGAATGAGCTGTATTTTATAAATGAATAAGTGAGATGTTCTGGAGTGACATCAGTCCCAGACACAGAAGCTGAACTGACAGACTTACCTTTCACTGAACTGTCTGTTTCTTTTTACATTTTATAAACTCCTTTCACAAAAAATTGCAGAGCCAATATTTTATTAAATCCTGAGGGACTTTTTGGATGGCAAGTCGGCCTCTGTGCTGCCCGCTCGCTGGAAAGCATTTTGAGAGACAGGGAGAGAGAGTGAATTGATCTGAAAGAAGAAGAAAAAGCTCATTGATTTGACGGCACGGCGGAGTGCTCTCTTGGCCTGACTGCTCTGTGGTGATGGATTGAAATAAAACATTTCGTAGCATATTATCCATTTCATGGCAAAGCAGCCGACAACAATCCATCAAAACAATTAACTTTTTCTTTTTTCTTTTTTTCTTTTTAGAAGCAGCATTTTTTTTCAAGACAATCAATTATTTTACAGCAAATTGCTGGACTTAGTTTCTATCTCACCGAGTTCCCAATAGCCTTAAGATGGTTCTGAGCAGAAAACGGAGACAGGTTGAGTTCTGAAATCTCCCTCATCTCCTTTGCATCCAATGAATAGTGACTTGTCCCCTGCATGAGCCCTGCTTTATCTGCTGTTTTTCCTTTTGTTGCTTTGTAGAACAACACACCAAAGATCCTTTTAACCAGTACTGCAACTACAAGATGTAAATTTAAAAAAAAAACGAAAGAATCACAGCATTTCAACTGAGCCTCTCTGGTGCAATGCCTGTCCAATACGCATACGTATGCACATGTATGAATCCTCTCCCAGTAAGCTACGGTATCTAGAGTACATTCTAGTGCTCCCATGTTTGTTTGTAATTTTTACTCTCAGAATGACATTTTCAGCAGTTTGACTTCACATGTATGAGGTGCTCAGGGCTCTAAGGTATAAGCACTGGAATGTCTTAAAACATTTTTTCCTTCTTTTTGATTTTAAAGTCCTGCTGCTTGCACATATCTAGCACAGCACCTCCCACACAGTCAGGATTTGTCAGAATGAGTTTGACTTTCAGCAGAGGAGGCTGTCTCCTCCCAAAAGCTCTCGATAGGTTTCAGTCCAGGGGGTTAAGACATGAAAATATGGACAAAAAGCTTTTTCCTTTTTCCTTGGCACAAATACAGACTTACAAGTATTAATAATCAAATGACCCCTTACATTCTTCATTTATAGCACCCTTATTAATATCTTTATTTTGAAAGTGTGAAATGCAATTATTTAATGATAAAAGAAGAATAATACTCTTTCCACTTAAAGGTTTGATGTAAGACATTCCATTGTAGTTTCTGGTGTTTTTCTCCTGCCTTTGTACACTTTCTTTTTTTTTTTCTTACTTTACTTTACTCCCATCAGCTAATATGAGCAGAAATATTCCTTTGGCCAACCCAGCAGTTTTTTTTAAGGCACTTTTAGCGTGTTCCTCAATAAAGACCCAGCTCTTTGTCTTCACGCGTGGCTACACATTTATTCACTCAGTTTGGGTCAAAAAGGCAGCCAAGGACACGACTGATGACTGTGTCAAATATTATATAAAGTATTTTGACTGTGCAAATGCTCCGGCTGAATATAACTCTTCTGACGAAAACACTGGATGTTGCTGGCTAATATCTGTTATTAAAATCCTCCTAAAGATTCCCATTTTTTATCTTTTAATTGTGTTGTTTATGCAGGGAGGTCAGAGGTCAAATTAAAAGGTTCAATATGCTTTAAATAAACTACTTTGCACAAAGTGTTGTCCCAGTACCACTTAGGTGTTTATACCAGTCTATACATTTCATACATCCTCCTGACTATTCAGAAACTGTCAGGCGCAGGAAGTTTTTTGATACCAAAAAAAAATAAGTGTGCACTGAGAAAGCTAAATTGTATGGAAGAGGAGATGATCTTTGAGACCAGACATGTTGAGGAAAGAGAAGAGACTGTTGATAAACCACACCCCAGAGGTCGGCTGTGCCAGAAGCTTATTACGACCCATATCTACGATTTATTGTTTTATCTTTATTGGAGGAAGCGAGGTGATGTTGTTTACAGAGGGTATTCAAACCACAGGACTTTCACACAGGAGACAGTTCTTTGTTTCCCATGTGAAACCAACGGTCATCATCATGGTTTATTTTATCCATGACCCTTATACAACCTTAACTGCGTTTTTATTGCTATACCATGACGGCAAAGGTGCGCCTTCCCACTGGTGTGCTCCTAATGGCTCATATCCAGGGGGAGGGACAAACAACCTAAATGGTCACTTTGGTTTGAGGACTTGCTGAAAGAGAAAAGTAAAGCAGCAACTAAAATGTGGCCATGAACAGTGCAAAAACACAATACTGGCAGCATATTTTTGAAAGTGTACTAACTAACTTTATTTCAGCTCTGTACTTCAAAGACATCCTTTGCATCCACATATAGTCAAATCCATCGTTCAACAAGTTGTTGGAGCATTACAGCAAATACACACTTCTTTCTAAACAATGGCTTATCAGAGAGAAAACCTACAATGCTTGCTGCTTCTATTTCCACTCCTGGTGACTCTCTAATCAGGAAGACAAGTGGATGTTATTGATTTTGAATTCATTATAGAAAGATTTGTGTCTCTCTATGTCCAATTGTCTGTCTGACTTTATATCTCTCAGTATAAATCACTGTGTGCTAGATGTAATCTAAACTCCACAGAAACTGTATGATGGGCAATTAAATTGACTATTGTCAGTGGTTACATATTGGCTCACCAGAGTCAGATGAAGCCATTATTTATTGTATTAGCTGCAGCAGTAATCGCTTTTATCCCATTGTGACACTTCTGTAAAAAAAAAAAAAAAAAAAAAAGTCTGTCTAAGGTTTTGAATATGACCCTGGTGCCAAAGCATTGAGGTGCAGGACTTAATATTGCAGTGAAGGGAGGGATAATGCTGCATGAAAAAACTACTGTTAACACCAATCACAGAAAGAAAGCATGTGAAAATCCATGGCATTTAACTGGTTTTACAGCTGTGGCTTGTGAAACTCCAAACAGAAGTAATGCATACTCTGTAGTGCAAAGCATGGCATAATTTAAAATCATATGCATGAATAATTATCATTAGAGTCCTGAAGTATGAAGATGATAAAACAGTGTTACGTACGTTAAGTAAATTTTAGTTGTTCTAGGTATGGCCTGGAAATAAATGCATGCAAAGACAGTGTAACAGTATAAGCTAACCTCACTTACAGGAGAAAACATTTGCTCCACAATTGCTCACTTTGCAGAGTTGAATGTGTTGTGTCATGTTCATCTGCCATGCTTCCTTACACATCATATATTCCCCTGTAGCACTGAATCACTACTACTTTTCCATCAGTTCTCGTGCATGTATGAATTATGTCATGGTGCGGAAATACGTCTCTTTCGTGTTTCAGGCACTGAGCATGTCGTTTCCATTTTCAGTAACGGAGCCTCTTCAAGTGATTACAATGATCATTGTAATTAGTGTCGGCCCGCTAACATGTGACATGATTCATCATGGTATGATGTCACTCTTTGTATCCACCATCCCACATACATTTCAAATTATTGACATTTTTTCCAGTGATTTTTTACCAACATATCTGTTTGCTCTGTATCGACTTTGCTCAGCATACAGAACAGGTGTTGACAGTTCCTCTAAAGCTTTATTAAAGGCAGTACTCCAGGTCATACTGGGATGGCTGGTATGAGAATGACAACAGCATTGATGAAAGTCTGGCTTTCACAGCAGTGGATGAAAACAGCTGTATTGATGTCTGCCTGAGTGCTGTTTGGATCTTCAGAGGCCAGGCAGGTTCACTCCGTTCCCTTGAGTCAGTTCAGATCAGATAATCATTGAGACTGTGATGGACGAATGAAAGGGAATGACAATCTTGCTTGAATATCCAGGTCTCACCAGCTGCTGATACAAATAAATCTAATGAGGTGGTTTCTGAATAAACCGATCCTCAATAAAGTTCATTTCATGATGCAAGAAGTCTATTTAATATTACTCACCACCTAAACTTGAAAGTGAGATCAAAGCTTTGCCGACGTCATTTTTTTAACATGCAAAAGCCAAATTAGTGGGAAGTTGTTTAAACTTGTTTCAACGTAATTCTGAGCCTTATTTTGTTTCTTTTCCTGGATACATTTGAGTGCATATGTGTTGGTGTCAGTCTCTCCGTGGTGTTTCTGAATCTGTATCTGATCACAGACGGTTTCCAGAGCTGGTTTCCTCTCTCCAGTACACTTGTAATAAACTATCATCCAGGAGGATAAAAAAAATCTATTCTCACTCTGTACTATTTCCATTTCAGCCTTTTTTATTTTCTCCACAAAATGTTCTTTCATTGCTTCATTGCTGATTACACCCTGCGGCTGCTTCTTCTCCCCAGGCACAGGTTTCATACATTTCAGATTGACCAACCAGAGGCCACACTGCTAGATCGCTGTTAGAAAGAAACACATTAAACTTGTCAAGAAGGAAAGGTTGCAACAGAATGGGGTGTTAAGATGCTTCATTCATCATAATTTTCTGTGTAATGCCTTGTATCACGCCACTGCATGCTTGTCTCCTATAGCTATAACAAATCACGCCGTCACCCACTCTGACCCATACAGTGTAAAACTACCTCAACCAGAACATTTATAGCTTGGAGTTAAGTGAGATTAAACTTTTTGTGTTGATTCTATAGCAGGATGTAAGCTGCACTGGCTTTGATTTAAAGCTGTGTGCACTTAAGCTGATCTGCAAAGCCTTCTTGGAAAAAAAAAAAAAAAAGGATGCATTTGTGAAGTGTATGGTAGGAAGCAATAAACCATATGGCGCATGTGTGATTGTGAGACAAAAAGCAAAACACAGATGAAGCAAAGATGAAGTGTGCCAAACAGAAGTTAATCAATTTCCTGTAGCCAGCAATTAAAATTCAAACAATGTCAAAAACAGGTGCCAGCTTCCTGCCAGGCTGCCGCAGCAAGATCAAGCTTTTCCTTAGTTCTCTCAACCTTTGAGGAAATCTAGCAGCATATGTTTCGCCTTAGGACGTCTATGAGACAAAAACTGACTGAACAGTGTAATTAAAGTTGAACTAGAACATGGACACTGTCACATGCTGGGGTCAAAGCGTGCTCCAATCGAATCACGTAACTCGGTCAAAGTGGAAACAAATTTGTAGACATTCATGCGAAAGAAAACAACAGAACTTGTATGAAGGTGTAATCCTAACTGCAGCGGCCCGGGTCCGTGGCCTTTGCGCCACATCATCCAGTCACTCTCTCCCTGACTTTCCTGTCTCTCTCTCACTCCCGCTATCGGAATTAAGGCAAAATATAAGTTAATACCGGGATGCACTTGCTATTCAATGCTTTTTATCTTCGAAAGTCACAGTTGGGCATTGAAGAACAAGTCCCAGCCAGGCTTTTTAGTGTCTCCTGGAAACACTTCTGTTGTGTTGTGTGTATTTGCAGCGCATATGTTGTCAAATTGATGAAGTTATTTTCTGAATTTGCAGCCTGTTTGTGTCTTTGCATGTCTTCGGGTTAGGGGATAGGTAAGAAATGTTTCAGTAGCGCTTCAGGATAATCTATTAAGGGTTGAAGGTTGAAGTTGTCTTTCAGAGAGCCTTGCACATACAGTATGTAGCAATTTAGAAATGCCCTTTGAAACGACAGCGCTTCATTATTCAAAGCAGCAGATACTGAGACGTACAGCAGATAGTATACTGAAAAGGCTGTGTGCCATTTCCTTCACAATAAAGAGCAAGGACAATAACTGTTGAAGTATAATCTGACTGTAATGCTGCAGAAGCGTGGCTGAAGCCTGTCTCTGCATTAGAAGAGGTGAAAACTCCTACATACTTGATTTTGATGCTTACTATTGAAATGAAAACAAATCATACAATCTCTAAAATTTGCTATTGCACAATTGCAGTGTGACAACTTTTTTAAACATTTTTTAAAATTAATTTGACATGAAATTTGGTTGGATAAGCGATTATGGTATTATAATTGTGTCGTTATATAGCTACACTCTTTGCCTCAGTGTCATTTCTCGTAGCTTCATTGTTGGATATGAAAGTTTTCGATAGATAGATGGATACTGAGTGAGTGTGTATGTGTGTGTGTGTGTGTGCAATATGTTAAGAGATTAACCTTTTTGCATGACTGATGATTCCACTTCTTTATAAACCCACTTTATCAAATGAAGCTGCTGGCAGATGGTCCAAATATCAGTAACTGTGCTCAGTCTTTTATCCTCGGATATAAAGGAAGAGACGAGGGAGAACGAGAAGAAGAAAGGGACATAAAACCATGAGCGTGTGTGTGTGTGTGTGTGTGTGTGTGTATATGCACAGCTGGAGATTCTCTGTATCTGTTTCGTGATCTTTACACTGCACATATTTCAAAGGTACCGCATGATAAAATAGTAAAGCAGTTTTTTCAAGTTGTGAAACTTTTAAATGAAACAAATGTTCCCAAATTTATATTTGAAATAAAAAAACATAGACTTTCGAATTCCCACAGGATTGACTCAGCTGAGCCAATTTAGCGCTGCAGCTAATGTTGAAAGGGTGTTTTTATCCCGGTCGTTACTCACTTTCACCTCCATCCCCATCATATACATTCGTTCTGTCAGAGCAGCAATTAATGGCCTGATGGCTGAGTGAGATCAGTCAGAGGTCCCTTTGGAAACACCAATAAGCTTCTACCACTTAAAAAGCTGGCACTGCACCGAGCAGCAAATGACGGCCACACACACACACACACACACACAGATCTTAGGTTTTTGACCTTTCTGCCTCAGATTACCACAGTGAAGATAGTTATGTTATTGTTGAATGTCGTTAAAACCGCATGTGTCTGATGGTGAATCTCTGTGTTTCTCAAGTCATGAGAGTGGTTACGTGTGTGTGTGTGTGTGTGTGTGTGTGTGTGTGTGTGTGTGTGTGTGTGTGTGTGTCTGCTGGTGAATCTTCTTCATGCTGGGTGTCTGGCAGTTAGAGCCTCGACAACAACAACCTGGAACCTGATGGATGACACACTGACAAAGAGGATTTGGAAGAGGGCAAAGAGACAGAGAGAGAGAGAAAGTGACTGTTAGTGTGTGTGTGTGTGTGTGTGTGTGTGTGTGTGTGTGTGTGTGTGTGTGTGTGTGAGAGAGAGAGAGAGAGAAAGAGATAGGCTCACTTTTTAAGCTGGGGTCTCTTTTTTTTGTTGAAGTGGGGCATATTTGTCACGGATTAATCTGCCATTCTTCCTTGGCCCTCTCTTTCTCTCTCCACAAACACATAAAGGCTGCTCCATGCCCTGTAACACGGCAGTAGAATATTTGAAAAGCATGACTCAGTAATATCTGACAGCTCTCGTTTTTTTAATGCTATTTTCACTCCGTCATTTCGCCGAGAATAATCTAATGCTGTTGACAGGCTTGAAAAACGTTCAACATCTTACAGCGATCACCTTGATACAAGTGTCATCAATTTCCACTGATATTTTATTAGCACAGATTAGATTTCTTGTACTACAGAGAAAAACCAATATGCCTTTAAAAAGAAATCTCCCCTGAGAGTAATATGAGAAGAGGAGTTAAGTTTTTTTTTTTTTTTCATAAACTACTTTGTTGATAGATGGCGTCTGCCAAAACGCCTCTTGGTTGTTTTGCTGTCTTGACTTTGTTTTTAAATGCCAGTCATCCTGTTATCCTAACTATTCAAACACTTACTTAAATAACCATATTATTGATACGGATGATTGGATATTTACTATAAATGTTTTGCTGCATCATTGATAGTACCACTTGAGGATTATACGTTGCATCAAAGGCTTAATGGACATGGAAGGAAGGCCAAAGCTTTCTCGCTCACATGCCGACGCTGTAGATTCTCAAGCTACATCAGCATCGCTGGATGTTTAAGTATCCACTGTTGTTTTGAGGTAATTACCCCACTTTTTGCAACAGAAGACAGTGAGTCTCCAGCTAATGAGAAACGAATGCTGCCTCTGGTAAATGTCATAAAAAGCTATCACTTTAATTGAATTCTACATTAACCTCTGTAAATTCACTGCACCAGATTTGAATTTCAAATGATCGTTTGGTAGATACGCTCAGTTCTTTAAATATCTTCTTAGGCAAAACCAGCAGCTTTGGCTTCACACATCCCTTCTGACAGCAGGGATACACTATGATAGCTTTAATATAAATGTACATGTGTATAGACTATTGCTTTTCTGAACCTTATTCAATATTCATGTGCATTATGAAACTTGTGTTGAGTGCCAAAAATTAATCTCTGAGCTGTCTCCTGCAGATTTTGGCCCCAAGACAACCTTAAATCTTTTGCATTTCCATGTCAGCTTGAATGGCTGACTCTCCGCTTGTGGTAATATTTTAAAATTTAACTGGGTTTAGGAGGAATCCATGAGAAAATGAAAGGATAGTGCTTCCTCCCCCCTACAGAGATGAGCGTGTTTCATACAGGCACAGTGAGAAATCTTTCTCCTCCAGTTCACTGCCTGTAAGAATAACTGAGGGGTCAGTAGAATAGAGTCAATGGCCAACGGTGAACGGCCACACTCTGTGGCTGAGGTCCTGAGTCACATGACTTGACTCAAGTCAAATTTAAGTCACAAATTTGAGGGCTTGAAACTTGTTTGATCAACACTGACAAAAGACTCGACTTGACTTTGACTTGGTATTCATGACTTGAGACTTTTTTAGATGTTACATTTTCTTTTTGAAACATGACTGGCGTCTCTATTGTGATGTGCACAAACCAGCCTTAATGGGGAGGGACAAAGTCAAACATACTAACATTTGGGTTGCAGGAAGAAAAAGAACATATCACAACATAAGTTCCATGTAGAGATGTATTGATAAGGAAGGCCAAGGCCAAACAATCTTACACATTAAGGAAAGTGATTTTTAAAAAAAAAAGAAAAAAAAGATTCCTGGATCTGCCCCTGTGACTGGATCCGCACCAAAATGTAATGGGTTCTTCCCTGGCCCATGCCCCATCCCTTCACCAAGTCTGGTGCAAATCAGTACTTGACAAATAAACAGACACAGGTGAAAACATAACCTCCTTGGCAGAGGTAATAATAACAATAACACTAAAAGTAACAATTGTATCAGCGGCTGCATTCACAGATCCAGACTCTACATTGCCACAAAATGTCAAATATCAGTAAGGCTTAGAAGGTGTAAATAGCTGCAACAGTTTTTTTTAATGCTGAATATAAAACTAAACTCTTGATTTAAATGTGGAAACTGGAGTTGATCATCAGAATTTTATAAAACTTGACTTGTGACTTGCTTGATCTGAGCAGCGACTCAACTTGCCTTGCTTGATTCTCACCACAGTGACTTGGGACTTGCTTGTGACTGGCACGTGTGACTTACTCCCACCTCTGCTCTCTGGGCACCATTAAAAGTTACACAAGGTTTTGTGACACAAAAAAATGATAAATAGATAAATAAAGTGAAACATCTGACCCATAAATATATGTGGCAAAAAAAAACAAAAAACAAAAGTCATCCCAAAAAGACAGTTCTGGAAACCTATTCTATTCTATTCTATTCTCTTCTATTCTATTTGCTTTTTGGAGCAGACATAAATTACACTGCATGGCTGGTTGTGTGTGTGTGTGTGTGTTAGTGAGTGAGTGAGGGAGTCTGTGTGTGTGTGTGTGTGTGTGTGTGCGTGTGAGTGCGTGTGACTGCGCATGTGTGTTTGTGTGTGACTTGGTCTTGGTTTGAACTTTGTGGGCTGCACGCACACCCTGGCTCTCTGCTACAGGGAAATGTGGGCGTTGTGTCTGCCAGGCCTCTTACACTTGGCTTGTCTACATGCATTACTCACACACACACACACACACACACACACACACACACACACAATGTAAACACACACATTTACCACAGACACAGACAAGTGTGCAGAGTCATGGATGCATACATACATGCCATACACACACACACACACACACACACACACACACACAGACACTGCGAACACACATATTTATCACAAAGACACACAAGAATGCAGAGTCATAGATGTTCACGCAGTCAGACAAGTCAGACACACACACACACACACACAAGCGCGCGCGCACACACGCACACACACACGGGGGCAGAGTCCATTGAGGATTTCATTTCGCTAAATAGTTAATATTCAAACTGGCCAGGCCTGCCAGGCAGCCAGCAGCATGATAGCATTAGCTTCTCTCTCTCTCTCTCTCTCTCTCTCTCTCTCCCCCCCTCTCTTTCTCTCTCTGTCTCTCTCTCTCTCTCCCCCCCTCTCTCTCTCACACACACACGGCTCAACATGGCTCAACGCTCGGTGTCTCTCTTAATTCATGGGTCTCCCTGCTGCAGCGTGGCTCGTGGGACTCTAATCTAATTCAGAGTTGTTCAGTCATGTTCATCGAGGTGACGTTAATGCAACAGCGCTGCAGCTCGCGCTCTCACGCGGTCTCCTGCCGCCTTGCGTCCAGTAGGTGGCCTCATTGTGCCTCTGTGTGCATGCCTGCTCGCCACAGGTTCACCTCAGGACATCATGGCACCTTCATTTTTATCTCCTCTTTTTTTTTTCTTTTTCTTTTTTGTGACTTTAGTGAGGTTTATTCCAGTTTTTTTTTTTTATCAGTGCAGGTCAAGTGTAAAATGAAGTTCAAGCAAGTGAAGGGACTGGGATCATTATTGTTGCCGAGAAATGTAACAGTGATGTAGCTTATAATAATGGTAAATGAGAAAGTCAACAAAATATGATAACAGGGTGTCGAATTTCAGAAATTCACTTAATTTGACAAACAGAAAAAATAATGTTTCTCTGTTTTTCTGTATAGGATCTCCCCTAATAAAACTTCAGTTCACTTCACTTTGTTATAAATTTAGGTTGTAATGTTTTTGTTTTTTTTTTTTTTTCAATCATAAACCACGTGGCTAAACTCTCAACAAAAGGTGTGCTGTGGGAGTAGGAGAAAATTTGCGTGGCTTCCCTCCTCACAGCCTCCCTGGACAGATGGAGCAGTTGTGGCAGAGACCGTGGCGCACAGAAGCGGCAGCAGCAGCAGCAGCAGCAGCAGCTGAGCGGAGAGAGAGGAGCGCGCACGAAAACGGTCTTGGAGAGACCAGAGTCATTCCCATCATTCTGCGCCGGCCAGTCAGACCGCGGACACATCACGGGGTAACTGAATGTTGCACAACAAAGAATGACCCCCCCCCCAAAAAAAAACAGAAGCGCACAAGGACTGATAAAACACCTGAGGACCGTCGCAACAGGGGAGCGTGACTGACTGACTTCCCATGGAGGAGAGCGCAGAGGGGGTGAGCTCCTTCTCTTTCACTTCGCACCAAGTTGGATGTAAGCCGGAGAGATGTGGATTTTGGGGGGAAGTGAATATTTTCATTAGCCCCTGAAATTGATTTTGGATTCAGTTATTCTTTTTCTGAACACATCCACTGACAGGAGCGCAATCTGGCTATTCTTTTTTTTATTATTATTATTCTTTTTTTTTTTTTTTAGAAAATCAACAACAAACTGCGCCTCTCTTTCAAAGACGTCAACCCAGGGATTGCACTGCCATTGACAATTTAGGTGGGTGGCTATAATAACTCTTGAATGTTTTTGAAAGCTGAGCGCTCATTTTGCTGTGTTCACACAAACGGACACGCAAACTAAACCCCCCAAAAAAAAAAAAGAAAGAAAGAAAAAAAGAAATGACCTCGCGTCTGGATTACAGCAACATGACAGCATAAAAAAAAATGCGATTTTGACGTGCTTTTCCTACATGTGATGAATTGGACATTTGACATACATGCCTCTGCTATCAAAATGAACTGGTGAGACTTTTGAATGCTTTTGATTTTTTTTTTTTTTTCAACACTCAGGTGGAAATGTCGGCTTGAGATACACTGACGGGGAGCTGCATTCAAAGAAATAACAAATTAATTAAATAATAAGAATGAAATAAAACACCCCTAGGAGCCCGGGTGGATCAGCGTCAGTGCAGGCACCAATATAATCACACAGACACGCCTCGAGGATCATTAAACAAATCAGATAAACGCAGCGCGAAACCCATCAATAGAAGTTATTGATGAGGTGGTATATAAGGCTAATGATTGGCCAAGCCTCTGTTTACTCAACAGCTCGGCAACAATATGGTGTGAAACTTTCGCTGAGGGCTTGACAGCTGAGGCATACAGTGAGGGGAGAAAACAAGGACTTTTCTGTAGCTTTCCTGCTGCTTTTAGTCTATTTTTTGACTACAGCCCTGACTGGAGAAGATAATTGGAGACAACAGCTGGAATACTCTTCCCCCCCTTTTCATACTAGAATGTCTGCTGCCTGTACTACTGCTGCAGGAATCTATCAACCAGGCATTTTTGTGGGGCAAATTTCCGAAGAGATCCTTGTGAAATATTTATAGCAGCTCTTCTGCAAGGATGATGGTTGTGACAAGGAGCCTATGGATGACCCAGTCTGTGGGAGAGCTGGTGCCGAGACAGTTGACCTCTCCGCCAGCCACGCCGTCAGTCTAAAACTCTTCCCCAGAGAGGCACAGCTGCTGCAGGCTGGGGATGTGATGGGGTGACTGTTGACACCCCCCTCACCCACCCCCTCTCTCACTTTATTAGCGGTGTAATATAAACAATGGATCAGAATTTCTCAACGGTTCGAGATGGCAAGCAGCTGCTACCAGAGAGAGACTCGTCCAAGCGTGTGCTGACGGGATGCTTCCTCTTCCTCCTCATCTTCACCACGCTGCTGGGCAACACGCTCGTGTGTGCTGCCGTCACCAAGTTTCGACACTTGAGGTCGAAGGTCACCAACTTCTTTGTCATCTCGCTGGCCATCTCTGACCTGCTGGTAGCTATCTTGGTGATGCCGTGGAAGGCGGCGACAGAGATCGTGGGGTTTTGGCCGTTTGGCGCGTTCTGCAACGTTTGGGTGGCGTTCGACATCATGTGCTCCACTGCCTCAATCTTGAACCTGTGTGTGATTAGTGTCGACCGTTACTGGGCCATCTCGAGCCCATTCCGCTATGAACGCAAGATGACCCCTAAGGTGGCGTGTCTGATGATCAGCGTGGCGTGGACCCTGTCCGTCCTCATCTCCTTCATCCCTGTTCAGCTTAACTGGCACAAAGCTCAGACCACCAGCTACGCAGAGCTAAATGGAACATACCCTGGTGATCTTCCCCCTGACAACTGTGACTCAAGCCTTAACAGGACCTACGCCATCTCCTCCTCCCTTATCAGCTTCTACATCCCTGTGGCTATTATGATCGTTACCTACACCCGGATCTACCGCATTGCCCAGAAACAGATCCGGAGAATATCTGCCCTGGAGCGGGCAGCAGAGAGTGCCAAAAACCGCCACAGCAGCATGGGGAATAGTTCAAACATGGAAAGTGAGAGCTCATTCAAAATGTCGTTCAAACGAGAAACCAAAGTCTTAAAGACGCTCTCAGTCATCATGGGAGTGTTTGTGTGCTGCTGGTTGCCCTTCTTCATCCTTAACTGCATGGTTCCGTTCTGCGAGCCGAACTTGCCAGATGGTGCCACGGACTTCCCATGTATCAGCTCCACCACCTTCGATGTGTTCGTGTGGTTTGGCTGGGCAAACTCCTCGCTCAACCCCATCATCTATGCCTTCAACGCCGACTTCCGTAAGGCCTTCTCCATCCTCCTGGGTTGCCACCGGCTCTGCCCGGGCAGCAACGCCATCGAGATCGTCAGCATTAACAACAACATGGGCGCCCCTACCTCAAACCCCAACTGTCAGTATCAGCCCAAGAGTCACATCCCAAAGGAGGGCAACCATTCAGCCAGCTACGTGATTCCCCACAGCATCCTGTGCCAGGAGGAGGAGTTACAGAAGAAGGACGGATGTGGAGGGGAGATCGAGGTGGGGATGGTAAACAGTGCCCTGGAGAAACTCTCCCCAGCCATCTCTGGGAATTTAGACAGCGACACTGAGGTCACACTGGAAAAGATCAATCCCATAACACAGAACGGACAGCATAAAGCCGTGTCATGTTGAGAGAAAAAGGCAAAGATAGATCGGAGTACACCGAGGCATGTATGTACGCACAAAAGGGGAGGAAAAAGCTTACACAGGATGACAGCGAAAAGAAACAACAGGGACAGACGTCTCTAAGAACATGTCGTACAGGGAAACAGTGAGTGGGATATGCAGGACCTTAAGACTGTCAACAAAAATCCACATGGAAAAACCTACAGAATGTTTTAAAGTAAAGGCACTTTATCCTGGATATAACTATCTGCAAAATACTCTCAGCATTTATTGATGAAATTGACACATTTGATGATAAATGTTGACAATGTGAATATTAAAAGCAGAACACTAGCTATGTGCACATGTATACATTTTTGAAAAATATTAACAAAGATGTATACATCTGCATGTGTATACTGTACAGTACTGACACTATCCTGGGAGGACTTAAACACAGTATATACAGTGGAGCAAGATGTAGTAACTATTAGCAAAATGTCTTGTAGGTAGGTGCTTTATATGTGTTTCATGAGAGAGAACAATGTGGGTAAAAGTTTTGGTACAGTATAATTAGTTGTTTATTGCAGTTATTTCTCTTCAGTACATTTCTAAGGGAGATTTTTATTGCAAAATTGAAACACCTGTATTGCAGTGGTAATTTATTTTAGTTCAAATGACTTAAGACACCAAAGTAACAATGATATGATCCATATTATCTTGCAGTATCTCCAAATTCTTATAAAACCCGACATGTCCAGAGTTCAACTGATGTGAGAAAGAGAAAAAGAAAGAAAGGGGCGATAGAAAAAGTCACTCCTATGATCAACTTTCCTTCACTTGTAGTCTATTCTGTTCACACCCATCTGGGACCAATCAGACTGGCTCACCTGCAGTTACCTCCATTTGTTTTCCTATCTCCCTGTTTTTAGCTTTAGCTCTGTCTCCCCTATCAGCTTCTCTTCAGCGAACCCTCTTTAGGGCCTTCCAACTCCTCTCCTCCCCATTCTCCTGCTCTCCTTTCCTCAGTCCCTTCCCACAGTGTTGTCAACCTCTTCTCTCTCCTCCCCACTGTTTCCACAGGCAGCACGGCCCTTTACACCTGCCCCATATCTTCCTTTCATGTTTTTCTTTCTCGGCCTGCTCCCTCCTTGCCAGCTCCTTTGGCAGTCCTCCATTTTAAGTCCTAACTCTTCCCACTTAAAGTGGCACTAATGATTTTCTATTTTTGTCAAATGCCGTCAGTCCGTAATTAAAAAAGAATGTAAATCTGTAAACTAGAACTTCTGCACTTGGACAGAAGAGGCAGAACCGCAGCAGCAGTAGAGTTCACTCATCTGGAATGCAAGTGACACTTAGTGACCTTTTGCAAACTTGCAGATATCTGATTTTGTAAATTGCTCATGCTGGAAGCCATGCTGTGCTGTAGTGGTGATGTGGAGCATGCAGTGTGACAGTCGCTCTGTTTGCAGGGGTGGAGTCCAGGACAAACCATCATGATGACAATTACCTTCAAGATATTGGACATATTTCCATTGATTCTCCTCTCCCAGACATTTGTCTATGCACAGTTGCATTTTCAAAATAAAGACGCAGCACTAAAATATACAATTACAATGTACGTTAAGTGTCGACGTTAGAATAAAATCTTGTACAAAAGGCAGTTTTGAGTAAGTTAGTCCTTATTATGAAATGCTCCTGCCATAGATCTACTGGTGCCTGATACACTTTAATTATATATTTTTTAACAATGCTCAAATAGGCATTTTCAAATTGTCAGTGTTTGTTCTTGGCTCTACTCCTTGCACAGATTAAGCTGATGTTTCACAGTGAGTTTGCAAATGATAATAGTTTAAAAGAAATAGTTTCTCATTCAAAGTTAAGTTGTAGTTTAAAGTTAGACGACATAACATTTGCTGAACACGGACCACTGTGGCCACAAATGAAAAGTACATCATATTGGTAAATGCTGAATTAGCTAACTGGTTGTGTAACGTTTTTCATACAGCTAAATGGTTGCTAGCATTAGCTAACATTAGGTACCATAAGCTACTGGTCATACCAGACCAAGTAAGGCTGTAGCAATTCCTGAGTGTGTATACAAGTGAGTAATGGTGTATTTCAGTACTTTTGAATTCAGCTTTTCTATCTTAAGAGAAAAACTTTGTTATTTCCTTTTTCAAAAGTTATATAGTCATGCAATAAGTTGTATGTGTCTGTGACTGTTAAAATCAAACATTAGGACAAAGAAAACAAGAATATGAATGTAGGGCGTCAGGGGAAAAAAACGCCATAATGGCCTATTCATTGTCTTTACCCAATTCATTTGAAACAGAATTCATAATGCCGGATGTTGTGTAGTCATTTGTTTTTTATAGGTTGAATTGAATTAAATTATAGCTGGACAAATTTAGCTTTTCAGTCGACACCTATACAGGCGAGTCTTTCTGCTCCGCAGCGTGCTTTCTGCCATTGTATGCTGAGCGTCCAGCGTGTGCTATGTGTGTCCATGAAGGCGTGAAACTGTTGCTCATCAGGGAAAGGAAGAACTGATCCAATAGAAAGCAATTGGTCTTGAACGAAGCATTTGATTTTCCTGCTGTGGAAAATCCAATGCTATCTAGATGGCAACAAAGCGAGGGGAAAGCTTTTAGCTCAATACGCGGCTCGGCTTGTGACACAAAAGCAACTCATTGTCCTATCTGCCTCCCTGTCCTCGGCTCCTGCCATTTGCTGCTCTATCAGCTCAAAAACCGATATTTATTAACTGGAACTTGAATTAGCCATCGTGTATTATGAATTCATTTAATTTTCCAAGTGCTGAAATTCTATTTCAACTGCCACAGTATACTGTAACTTCCCCCTTTTCATCTCTGCCCAATGCCTTTTAGAAACTCTCAACCATATCAGCTCAGCGACCCACCATTTTCACTCTTCACCAGTTCCTCTTAATTTACTCTCTAATTATTTCCAAACACAAGTCAGCTCGAACATGTGATGAAAATGTGAACTGCACATAATCTGTCAGGATTGGACATGGAAAGGAACTGCCTTGGGGAAGATTTGGTCTCTCCTCCATCCCCCACCCTCTATCCTCCTATTTCTCTATCTCTTTCTCTTTTCTCTTGGCTGCCTCTGTCGACTTGATGAGTGTTTCCAGTGTTAACACAGATTGAATTTATTATTAAACAGACGGGGCCTACTGTTTTCCATCTCTCTAGTGTGAGTCAAAGCGCTGAATCCAAGCCCCACCTGGCCGTTTTATTATTGTTATTATTATTGTTATTATTATTATTATTATTATATTATTGCTGTTGCCAAAATTCTTATTTTTGGCTGAATGTGGCTGTACTGTAGCTTATGCTGTGATTTAACCAGTGTTTTATAAGCTGAATTTTGGGGGTGGTAGGGGTACTCTTAATGACATAGAGATTAATCTGCCATTTGTCGTGACATTATTGGCATTTACAGGTTTACCAGATGTTTCTTGTATATGCTGTATGTATACATTTATAGAAACATACCTCCAGCTGAGAGCTGAAATGATCTCCGCTGTATTTTGGCTCCATCTAAAACCCCCCTGAGCTTTCACCTTGTCAGCTTGGTGACTCATCTTTCCAGCTGCCACTGCTTTGATTTTGGAGAAGGGTGATGTCAGGCAACAGTCCCACAAGCAGAATGCTTTGTTTGATCCGTCGCGTTTCCCCCAGGCTGCCCCGACAAGTTGCTTTGGGGGAGCTATAATGACAGTACATGGTCTCTCAATCAGTGTAGTTACATGAGTAATGACAGTTTAAGCAAGTGTGACAGTGTAAGTGCAGAATCCCTCCTCCTCCTTCCCTGATGGGAGGGGGGCAAGGGATTTCAGCAGGCGTTCAGGGCCGAACAGAGCTCCCAGGCCCATGCAGGGATTGTGGGGGCATTTTAATGAATATGTTTCAGCTCATTTAAACTGTCTAGGATAATTACGGAGTCCCTACCTCGACATCAATTCAGTGATAAAGCTTCATGTAAAAAAAAAAAAAAAAAACAACAAAAAAAAAACCGAAAACATAAATGGCAGTATTTAGGGTTGGGGGAGTGCAGGGATAGAGTATTGTACAATGATGTTCAAAATGTAGTCGTGATGAACACAAGTGCTTTTTATCTTCAGAAATCCTTAATGTGTGTAGCAAACTTACATGCTGTATGTTTTCTCCAGTGTGGGATTATAATTTACAGTAAGATGCAACAGTCACTGACTATTTGTATATTTATTTATTTACATGTTTTGGGTGTTCATTCATGAAAGTGATGTCAAAAGCTTATAACCCTCAGAATTACTACAGTATTTAGTTTACAGTTTGTACAAAAAAAAAAAAATGTGCCCTTCTTGTAAAATAAACATGTATGTATTTTTTTTTTTTCATCCGTTGCTGAATGAGTTGTGTTTATTTGAGAGGGGTGTCTGGATGTGAGTGGTGCTGTACCGTTGACACTGAGTGGGTATTGGAAGATCATGTCGCTGCAGAGGATCGATGGGGATTGATTTTGAACAGTGACGCATTTTTTTTTTTTTCCAACTCCCTGAGCGTGGTGTCCTCGCTGTGTTCCTGCCTTCGCCCTGCATTTACATAACCTGACAGCCACTTGACAGTTGACATGTCCTCTTCCTCTACTCTCTCCCCTGCCTCATTTGTTAACTTAAACTTGGGCACAAACACACACAGACTCAAATGCACACGCACACTAACAAAAAAACAACACGCGGACAAAGAAAAAACTACTACTATCTTTTTATAATCCATCTACAAAACGCCGCTTGCGGTTCATGTGGCACCTGTCCCTTTTTAGATGCACAATGCCTGAAGCAGTTTTCCTTCTTTTACATTACTGTTCAGTCTGAACACCTTTAGACTTGTAACGTATAATGTACATTAGTGTCTGAATTGGATTTAGCCCACAGCTATGAGGTCCCTGCCTTTTTTATTTTGCATCCACAGAGACTTGAATAATGATCAATAATCTCTTTTCAGCTCACTTGGTTGTAGCTTATTTCATCAGCTTTTAACCAGCAGGTAAAAGAATTTAATTTAAATCAGTATGGCACCTGAGACCAGACTTGACAGGACCCATGACCTAGGAGTTAAAACTGTGTGATCTTAAGCTATACTTCAAAGTTTTGCTTTACATATAATTCTGTGAATCGAGCAAGGTATGAATCAATGGCGAGCGGATTTGATTTAATTCAATTTCACACCTCTGTGCATTTGCTCTATATATTAAGTAAGGGACAATACATTGGAATGTACCTCAAGATTAGTCTGACCCTCAGAAAAAAAAACCCCTTGGTTGACCTCTCTCTCTCGCTTTATTATAACAGAAATCTCTTTGATCTTATCAAACACACAGACACACTGGCACACAAATGTTCAGGAATCATTTTAAAATCAAATTGGATGAAGACAGTATGATTGAAATCAGCATCTGTCTCTCAAATCTCATCCTGTCGTTAGCTATAACAATATTAAAGGAATTAAAGGTGTCCATAAAAGGTATTTATATAATGTTTTGTATGCATGCATTGATCAGATTGTTTCCCCCATGGGTGATATATGAATTATACTCGCACACAAATTCATCAAGTACTCTTAATTTGAAATCTTAACTTAATCAAGAGGTCCTCAATTGTAGCATGGCAGAGTAATTACCGGAACCAGAGTGTGATTTACACAGGTCGTCACTTGAGGTGCAGCCTTTTGCACCAGATACTGTACGTGCACTGTCCTGTCAGTCACTGAGCCACAGTGATCAGGAGATGTTAAAAAACAGTTGCAATAATAGTAAAAAACCTAAAAAGATTCTCAGGCAATCAAATGATTCAAACAGTCAACCCTTATTCATCACATTATCTAACATTTAACACAGCGAAGCACCTCTTGATATTTAAAGACTTGTTCTTTATTCATTAGCCTGCATCAGGGCTTAAACACAGACACACTATGAGGCAATCGTTAGGCTTTCAAACACCATCATAAATCTCTGTCTAAAAACACAAAGCTCTGCATGTTCTATAAAGAGGATTTCAATCCTTGTTCTCAATCAGATTTAATTGGTTTTATTTTGCACAAGCTCTGGTGGAGATGTAGACAAGAGACAATTCAGCAAGACCTGAGACCTGAATGCAGGGTTGTTATCATTGGAATCGGTACAACATATAGAGACAAGCCTGACGATCCTGTGCGCGGTCTCTCTGAAAAGGAGATTTATCGTGATGCTTTTTCAAGGCCTAACTCTGTCTAAGCCCGGTGTGAAGCTGCAGCGGAGTGGTACATGCCTGAGAACTACAGCTATCACTCAGGTTAAATGCATACATAAACCATGGGAAACAACATATTAATAAGATCTGTATTGCAAAAAAAAAACAAAAAAACATAGCAATGCAATACAAAAAGGAAACCCCCTTTTAATCTATGCTTTAAATTCGAGCACTTCTGACACACTGGCACATCCCATATCAGCCCTGTGCATCGTTATTTAACCTCTCCTGATCCAGCCTGAGAGAGAGAGAGGGACAGAGGCAGGAGTGGGGTCACAGTGGAAATACAGTCAAGGTTAATGATAGACTGCAGGCAGCAAAATGCAACATAGTGTGGTTCTTGTGTGTGTGTGTGTGTGTGTGTGTGTGTGTGTGTGTGTGTGTGTGTGTGTTGAGTGTGTGCACGCATGCACACCGCTCGCTGTAATGTGCTTATGTAACTACACCAGCACTCATTCGGCTCCTTTGCTCAGTCCAAACTTAACAGAAGCAGCAGGCAGCATCGTCTCTGAGATCCGGAGCCCTCCATCTTTTGTTGATAAATCTGAATTAAGACCATTTTTCACAATGTAAAAGGGATTTTTCCTGAGAGGCACAGGTCTGTACCCGTAGCCCAGCAGATATCAGAGTTTTAATATCTGATGACTTGTGTGCATTACACTAATGAATTATTCCTACCCTCCAAAGAATAATTCTGATCCTCAAATGACAGAGTGAATGAATGACGTTATTGTATCAGTGTTGAAATGAGGTTACAGGCTTGTTGTTGCTTTGGTCGGTTATAGGGACGAGCACCAAGAGCATTAGCAGCAGGCTAACAGCTAACCGGTGTACAATCATTTCTGTTTGTCCCTTTCCTCTCAACACTCTCTGTCTCATATAGTTCTGATGCTACTGTACTTCATGACTGTTGTCAACACAGTGAAACAGTGGTTATCAGGTCATGGTCAATCTAAGGCCGTTTGGGTTTAATATTGTTTGATTTTTGACTCAGATGTCGACATACTTTAGGTTTTAGCTGTTGAGCACATTAAATAATTCATCCCATGACACCTGCTGGGCTCCACTGGTTTCTGATTATATATGAATATTTGCTATTTGGCTTCAGCAATGCAAATGACAAAAAAAAAAAAAAAAACTTGATGTAATTTAGGCTGTGCGGCTGTGCTGGTGGAGTTGAGGTAATCCACAGACCTCATCTCAACTCCTCTCCCACATCCCTTAACTTTTCCTGCAGTTTCCTGAGTATGAGATGCTTTGCCCCGGCAATCCCTCAGAGACACCTAAGACCGCTCTGAGCTGCTGGTCCTGATTATGCTAAAGAATCATGATATTTTTAACAGCCTTGTCTCCCACCCTTGGCCCGTGGGACCTGTGTCTGATTTTATTAATCTTATTGCATCTTTTTTTTTTTTGCATTCGGTGTAGCTGAGCATCCCTTTTAGGGAACATGTCCTTGAGCTGCGTCTATACCTCTGTGTCTGCCAGCAAATTCTCAGAGGCTTTTTTTTTTTTTTTTTTTTGACAGCTACTTCCAACATTACTCAAGTGCCTCTGTTCAACACTGAGGGGCTGGGGGTTTTGATCACTTTTATAGCATCTGCTTGACTCTTATGCTCCTTTGAACAACAAAAGAGAAAAAGGAAATGGGAGAAACATAACCCTGCTAGGTTTAGATGACAGCATTACAATGCTGTCAGAATTATAATGTTGACATACAAGTCGAAAGTGTTAATGATCTGAGAGTGACTCTTACCGTATTGATTCTGGTGATAACAGAGTGTCTGTTTTGAAGCCATGAACAAAGGACTCTCTCCCTCTGACTGGACCCTATCTGTCACCATTAAACTGTTCGGCTGTAAGCAGTTTTTTAAGCAATTAGTTCAGGGATGTCTTGCATGAAAACCTCCATCTGTCCCCTGCGTATTGTTTCTGCAGAGTTTCCAAACAAGCTGCAGAAAAAGCTACAAACACTTTCCCTACCAACACCTACAGGAATTCAAACTCTTCTTAATAATTTATTTTTTACTGCTACAAAGTTCATTCACAAATAGATCGTCTTTATCCAAAGTTTTAAGAATAATTTGATCTTAACACAGCAGTTTGGAAAGATTCACTTTTTGTTTGGCATCTGCTTTTCTCACATTCACAACATGTTATTCATAAAATTCACAAATTCAAATCAGTAAATTCGTTTTGCCAACAAGGTAACCGAACAAGTTCATCGGCCTGCCTTTAAAGAATACTTCACTAACTCTCTTCTACACCCACTGAACTCTGTGAAGATGAAGAAAATTCGCTTTATTCTTGTTCCAACTTCTCCAGGCACAAAGTTCGAAAAAAGTGTCAGTGCCATCACATTTATAGGCTAAATTATATTTTATGGCTTCCTGGTAATGTTTAGAGCCAAAACACGAAGTCAACCTCTCCTCTCATCCCCTCCTCTTCTCTTCGCTCATTCCAAACACACCCTTGACTTACTTTCCTCTACTGTTCTACTTCTTCTCCAGCTCTCCTCCTCTCCTCTCCCCAAGCAGTGGAGTGACTCACATTCCCTCTGGTGTGAAGTGTTTTATCTCATCAAGGAATGGATCAAGCCAGGCATTCTTATTGCAGCAAGAAGACTGCTTCACTCCAGCAATAAAATAATGAAACATTAAGTAGTAGTATTTCTTAAAGAAAGTTAATAGAAATAGACATTTCTTTTTTAAAGTATATTTTTTTGGGCTTTTGTGCCTTTATTGGACAGGATAGTGGAGAGAGGGGGAATGACATGCAGTAAAGGCCGTCCGATGCGGGACTCGAACCGGGGCCAACTGCAGCGAGGACTGTAGCCTCTACACATGGGCCGCCTGCTTAGACCACTACGCTACACGACGCCCTGAAATAGACATTTCTTGTCAGGTTTTTGTCACACGACCAGAACTAATTCTAGACGGGCTGGTGAGAAGCATTTCTGCTGCATTTTGGATGAGCTGCAGAAGATGACTGACATAATGAGTTGAAAGCATGTAAATAAGTTTTCAGTTGCCTAAAGAAGAAAAAAAAAATGTTTTCCTCTTTGAATGGCAGCTGCCCATTTATCTTTATTATCATAGTGGTACACACTATGTGTTGAAAAGTGGCGGGAACATAAGGGCTCAGATGAAAAAAACATTTTTTACACAGTCTTAAACATCTGTGTTTTTTGGCAATGTATGGAGGGGGGGGGTTGGTTTGGTTTGGTCAGTGGTAATAATTATGGTGGGAGAAAAATTGCATAACATCGTATCTGTCACAGTTCTGCATCTCAGGTCACTTGCCTCACTTCACTGTCACCCAGCTCCCAGTCAGTACTTTTCCATTCCACCCTGTTCTCCTGCACCTCCCTCTATTAGCCACTACCCACCTCATCAAGCCAATTCCATTCACCTGGTCACACAGCTTCCCCTAATTACACTCACCCAGTATACAAACCCCAGCCTTCCAGTCATTCTTTGTTAGATTGTTCTTCCCTTTTCTCGATGCGAGACTCTCCAGGGTTTCTTGGACTGATCCCCTGTTACCGATCCCATTCGTCCTCGACTTGCCTTTCTCGTCTGAACCCTGGTAATCACCTCATCCTCTTCTGTCCCTGACCTTGAGAAATGCCTTTGTGACTTTGGCCATTGTCTGTATGATCCCGTGCAGGCTCATTCAACCTGAGCCTCCAAGTCTGCCAGGAAGATTGTTTTTTTGGATTTACCTGCCAGCTCCGGTTTCTGCCTTGGTATAAATAAACGTCACTACAAACTGCTTTTGTTGAACTGTATGCTGCATTTTGGTCCTATACACGCCCATTACTGTATCAAGAGGGTGTACCATAGTCACAACGACATGACAATACTCACATGTCCACCACACGTGTAACACTCGTAAAGGAATGAAGTTTGATGCGGAACTCGCAACGTTTCTTCTAGACTGGTAAGTAAACAGCTGTTAATGCTAACGCTAGTAACATAGCAATAGCATTTTCTTGGGTCATTCTAGAATCAGTAGGCTGAGGGTTTTCCTTTTGTATCTATCTGTAAGACGTGATGGGGACAAACCACCAGAAACTGGTGGCGATATGTCCCCTGCGTCCCCAGTGTAAATCACACCTAGGCTGGTACAAGCTATCAAATTCATTCGAATGACGAAGACAATACAAAGGTGTAACTTTGCAAGTCCTGGCAAACTCCTGGAAGCACTCTGTCTCAGTGAACTCAGGTTTCAAGGAGTTAAATTTAATTCTCTTGTTATGATGCTATGTTTTATTCATAAACACACTCTGCTGCCTTTCTCTGCCATGTCTAGGGTGTTCCTTGGTATGCATGGTAAGCCCAGGTTCCTTCCCATTCCTCATTATCATACAGTCATAATACTAATGCTGTATACGGTTTAAGTCACATCAGCTTGCTATTGTTCCCCTTTGTTCATACCAACTCTTGGTCTGGAATATTTTATT
This sequence comes from Seriola lalandi dorsalis, assembly GCF_002814215.2. NCBI lineage: Eukaryota > Metazoa > Chordata > Actinopteri > Carangiformes > Carangidae > Seriola > Seriola lalandi. The sequence goes on along the minus strand of NW_019525445.1, from coordinate 810,980 downwards.
ACGTAGGCACTAAAAAATATTACTTGGTTTCAGCTTTTTCACTGTAAGAGTGAATGTATATGCGCTCATTTATTTACTTCAACACTGCATAACTGTAAAACTTCACCCAGTTCAGAAAAGCTACTCATTAACAATGATGTCATTAATGTAATATTTCACTTGCAAATCGGTTCTACTATGATAAATTAAGTGTCTTAAAAGGTAAAGCTGCAGCTGAATAGTGGACTATTGCAAATACACATCAAGGTTATTTCTCAAACAAATAAATGAAGCAATTCGATTCAACTTTTATTTCTGCATACTACAAATCTTTCACAAAAAGTCTTCATAATATTTAAAATTAGATTGTGGAAAGTAAAGAGTATACATTGTGTAACTATGTGCTATTATTTCATGGGCCCGATTACCACCTTTATTCAGTGACTCTGCAAAATCATTCTGCTGATATCAATTTCAGTTCACATTCTCTCTGCTATCATTTTTGCAATAGTCAGCATGAACATGTGGCTATGGCTGTGCTCTTGAAGAGCAAAGACAGATAGTGAGTCAGTGCTTCAGACCGCAGGATATCAAAGAATGGAAGAAAGAAATGGCAGACTTTGAATGGAGAGAAAAGAACTGCAGGAAGTATTTGCTGGCAAGGAAAGTAGGGTATGTACTGTAGATCTTCAACTTGGACTGAACCTGGTGGAACCTGAGAGTATTAGGGCTTGATTTTTGCCCATTTTTATACCAAGGATGAGGCACATGGGAACTTGTATCTGAGAGCAGCTGCTTGTAGTGATGAACCCATAGAGAAGTATCAGCCAACTCTGCAGTTTCTCAGCTCCACGAAGCATTTTAGTGAGTTTCAACTCATTGTTCTGGTTTTCTGGGCAATAATTTCAGTTTGTCTCTCACCAGTCTCATAGTTTAATATTTGGCTTCAGCAGACAGCCATTTTCAGCGAACCACATATTTCCCTTAGTTGGTGGAGACCAATGCAGAGAGAGAGAGAGAGAGAATGAATATTGGTACATTTATTCAATTGTGCATTTCTGGAAACAATTCCTGCAAACAGAACCACACAATAGATTACCTGCAAAAGTCTGTAATTTGCTTGAAATCCCTAGTTAATTTATTTATGTCAATGATCTTGTCAGCAGCATCAGAATGACAAGTCAAAATGCTTAGCCATGTTGTCAATATAACAGTGTGCTTTGTTTTCCTAATGTAAGCTAAGGTTGTCATGACTGTATGACGTATATCAATTTCGACAATACAAATTTACATGTTACTGTATGTGGGAGATTGATCAGGCATAGTCTGACATATTTACTATATACTGTAAAATATAGACTGCAGTAACATGAAGCATTACAGTGAGTATACAGTATTAAAGCACATCGTTGGATTCCATGTTCTCGCTATGAAACGCTTGAATGATTGATGGCAAGGTGGTTGTTCGCCCAACATTGTTCAACCAGCCTCAGCTGTTATTAGACCATGATTGAGAACATGGGCCACAGTTGTGGCTCTAATTTCATCGGGAACCTGCCTGTGTCCTTGACCTCTTCCCTCTTCCTCTGTTTTTGCCTCCCTACTCTTCTGCCACACAGAATTGCTCCTCTTCTTCTTCCAGGCTGTTGGCTCTGTTTATTTCCTTGTTGTTCTTCCATTGTCAGAAATTGTAACACCGTTGTGCTTTGCCTATACATGTGTTTGCCAAATGAGGTTTCATGAGATGCACCTCTGAGCTATTTTAGAGAACTGATTGCTCATTGTTTGATGTAATGCTTCACATATTTGCATTCATTAGTGAAAGTTAAGATTCATCAATTAAGGTAACTTTTACAAAAAAGGTCTAATGAAAATATGTAGAAAATTTACTTCACAGATTATGACAGCTGGTTCGACCATATTGCATGTAATGCCTAGATGTTTTTGGGATTGCTGTAGGAAAGAGCAGACAAGTGTACTGTACATTATCATTTGCATGAATGTGCCAAAGCATTCGCAATTTGTTCAAAAAGAGTGAGGAATTGCTTTTATGATGTGCACAAATGATTGATTAGGAGGTAGAATGAATTCATCAGGGTGACTAAAACATGACTCCAAATGAATGCTAACGCTGCTCTGTATCTCCTGAATGTGTGAACAGCCAACTGTGTG
>NW_019525445.1:735634-808645 GCF_002814215.2 Seriola lalandi dorsalis | reverse complement strand
TTATCTGTGCCGCTTGTCCCGCAGGCAACCACCATCATCCACAACTTAACCTCCACCTGAGGCCTCAGGAGAGCGCTCTGCCAAGATCTCATATTCATGTGTGGTGAAGTGTCCTCTTGTTGAATTAAAAATGAGCCTAGTCACTCTTTGAATTAATTGATGTGGCTTTACATATGTAGAATCCAAAACTATCCTTGTGGAGTTCGGTGGTTGGCTGTCATTAGTTTTGGAGGCTCAGTGCTAAAATATCTTTTTAAGGGGAAGAAAAGAAAACCCTTAGTATTGTTTTTTGGTTTCATGCTTTCGGGGGTGGGTGGGTCAAGAGTGCTTGTTGTTTAGTATTGTTGGTCTGTTAAGGTCACATCCCCACTCCTACATCCAGTCCAGATAAACACCCCTGCTTTTCCATTACCACCTTAGCTCTGCAGGTCAAGTATGTGTATGTAAGAGTGGAATATAATGGGATGATATCACACCTACATGCTTGTATGTATTGTATCAGTACATGGTGTCTGTGTGTGATTGCGTGCAACTTCTGCCATTTATCTGCTGTGTTTTCCATGTTCTGTGCTACACTGACGACCTGTCTGCTCCTTCGTTCCTTTCATTTATAATGTAATGATTTATGGCCGTGGTCGCTGTGCCCTACTTTAGTCTATGCAAAGATATGGTGGAATTAATTCAAAATTCCTAGCTGTTATCACTCCCACAAATGAATTACTTTATTGACCAGCCTGTCCTCTTGACAATACCATATACATTATATTACATACATACATTGTTTTCTCTCTGAGAAACTATTAGTCTTGATGTCGTAGACTGTATATTAAAAGCTTGAGTGTAAATTCTTCCTAACACATAGGGATATAATGATAATTTACCTTTGTGCTTTAAACAAACTCCAGACCTCATGTTCTCTGCATAGTCAAAAATTCTGCCATGTGAGCAGCAATATTACTGTTACTTATTATACTGCAATTTAGATGTTTTCTATAGCTTGATATAGCCGCATGCTGACAAGTATATTTTAATAATCTCTACATAAATGTAAACACAACATCATCCTCTCTTGAAATCATGGCTGAAAAACTGTAACGTGATATTCAGCACATTATTTCCTCACAGAACTGTTTCCTCCATAAGACCTGAACTCTCAAACCATTAAACTGTCTGCTTTTAAAGGGTTGAAGAAGATGAGCAGCCTTCAGTTGTATCTTTCTATCTTTTTAAATGTTTGAAGTGTTGAGGCAGGGGGGCCACAATGTGAAGGAAACATGTTTTTCCTTATGTTCCACTCGGCTTGTTGATGTCTTCAGGCAAGGTCACCTAGCACATCCTCAGCTTGTCTGCCTGCCTTTAATTTTTCACCATTTTCCTATCTTAGTTTTTCATCAGTAGTTTTTAAGAAAATTGTTTTTTTTTCTGAATGAGAACGTAATTATGTTCCAGAATTATAAATATGTAGATAATATTAATTCTGGTATTTTCAAAAGCAGCATACTGTTATAGGAAAGGCAGAAATGCATGGAAGTAAAGTCGATGGGTGGAAAAACATGAAATCATGAATGTAACCTCATGTCACACACTAGGAAGAAGCCAACTGGCCAGTCTAATCAGGAAAAGTAATCTTAATCAACATCATTTTAACACTTATTTATAGTTTTATCATATCAATGCTGCTTGACTAACTGCTGGTCCACAGGGGTCTGCTGACCAACAGGGAAAATTGCTGCTGTTCCAGATGGCCAGTCCAGTCCTGCTGTTTGGGGTAATTGTGTTTTTATATCTGGCAAGTCGTGGCTAATTGACTTACTGATTCATCAATTAAGAGATGTAATCTATAAAATTCAAGAAATCACAAACAGAAAGGCGCCCACTTTTTTTTGAGTTTTGATTGCGCTGAAACAGTCAGTGGTTTTTTTTTTTTTTTTTGGTTTTTTTTTCTTCAGTACACTAATAGATATGGGGTCTCTGTTTGTCAGGTTATTTTGGGATTCTGCATACATTGGAAGTCAAAGAGTTCCTGGGTTTTGGCAGTTTTAAGCAGGAGCTCATTGTTCAAGCACCAAGTGACGGGTTGGTTCACTTCAATTCAGTCTTCGGTGTCCTCATTGTTGGAGATGACATGTTGACACATGGTTGTGTCGTCTGCATATTTTATTTTTAAATGGGAGGTGTAAAGTGAGAAGAGCCAGGGGGAGAGAACACAGCCCTGAGGAGCCCCTGCACCTTTACCCCCCTGTTCTACAGGGTCACTGGTCACATTGAAGAGTTTGAGTGCGTCGATGGCGTTAAAGGCAGAACTAAAGTCTAGGAACAGGATGCAGGTATTTGGTGATACCAGGTGTTGCAGGGCATCATGGAGTGCTGTGCTGAAAGCAGTGAATGGTACATAAAGGATTCTGCAGTTTCATTGGGTTCATTAGATGCTGCCAACCGTGAACTGGCCACTGGATTTGCAGGGTTTGCTGTCTTCACAGCATCATTTCAGCTGTGTTGTTGTGACAAAGGTTCACATCATGTAAAAATCTTGGCAGAGACACAGCATAGACCATGCTTAATTGCTGTGACAGGACAGTTTTCTCCCTTCAAGTAAATCTTGCCGAGCATGTATTATCTCAGCTTCCTTTATCGAAACCCTTAAGTGCAGGACTCGGCAGAGAGAAAATAAAAATAAAAAAAAAATGCTCAGGTTCTACAGTTCCACTGAAGTTTTCTTCTTTGAAATGCAGGATGTTCCTCTGTGATCCTGTCACATTAAAAGGTTTGGTATTTGGTTTTTCCCCTCATCTTATTTTTCAGTATTTGGAAATAATCCATGTAACTTATTTGAAGGTGGCTTCTCTAAAGAGGACAGCAGCAACTTTAAGTTTGAAAAAAAAAAAAAAAAAAAAAGTTGGTATCTTGAGTCTTGTGTTTGTTTTTTTTTTTTTACTGGTTGGAAAGATTGTGGCTGACAGATGTCTGATTGTAATGTAAATTATAGCAGTACTATTCCTGTGGGGCTGCATCTTTAAACCCACAATGGTTAAGAGTTATTTGTTAATCTTGCTATTGCTACATAGTACAGCATTAACACTAATAGCTTATTACTTACCAGTCTAGAAGAAATGTTGCATCAAATGTTCAGCATCAAACTTCATTCCTTTACTCGCCAAGAGCTGTCTCCAGTGATCCAATGTTAACTCTTGCCTCTATCATGTTTTTTATTCTACCAGTAAAATCTAACTATCCAATAGTGAGTCACTGTAGCCTCCAGTCTGCCCTTAAGACTTACCTCTATTATACCCAACAATGGCTGAAACTCTTGTCAAGCAACAATCTCCACAAGCTGCTCCAGACAGGAAACCAAATTCAGGTGCAGAGAAAACTTACACATGGCCCCTTTTTAAGGCTCCCCTCATTTTGGAAACATGTTTGACCTTGTGTTGTGTTATTGCCACTAAACATGGAATCTAAGAGGAATGACATATTGGCTATCAGATCTCAAACTTGGCAGTCAGACCAGTGGACCTCATGTGTGAAACACAAAAAGCATAACAGAGAGTGGTCCTGGTCGCCTCTGCATGGATGTGTGTATGGGCACTTACTGTGCACTGTTTCACAAGGTGATGAACATGCCTCTCGTATGAATAATTGAAGATGCTTGAAGAGCCTTTGCTCTTTGTAACACAAACTTGACCTTTACTCTCCTGCTTTGAAGTCTGAGCAAACAACACTGCTGGGTTCATTTTTTAAAATGCAAACATAGTAATTAAGCAGACTTGAAACTCGGTATCTTCTTGTGACCTTATCATTACATTTTTTTTTAACCACAGTGGAACAATAGAGCAGTAGAGTGGACCCTGTGGAGGAGATGGTGTTGATGTTAAAATTGGAGTAAATACAGCCAAACACCCACACTGTAAGTTTCTTATCCAAAGAAGCAAGCGTGCAGACAAGTTGTATAGATTTTAGTTTACTCAGTGTCAAGGTTATTGAACACAAATGATAACCTGTTTTGTTTGATGTTACAGATATCTGATGGTCTCTTCATTAATAATCATTTCTCCATTTTTAGCACATAGACCTATATTTAATTCATGTTTCACAGCTTGTGTAAATTCCATTTGCACTATTTTTGTCCACGTGAAAATGAATGTCACATAGGAGCAAGCTGTGCCCACACAACAACCATCACTGAGGACTGCGTGTTGCACTTAGATACACAGACAAGTGTGTTCTTCACGTTGCTGCCAGCGCACTATTTCGCTTGCTTGATGATTTATGATCTCAGAGACATGGTCTACCTTTGCAAGCTTCTAGAGTCTTGTATCACTAATGTGGCTTCCCAAAGCCATGCTACCACTGTGTGAGACATTTGCCCTGCGATTGCACAGCTGGTACTTCATCACGTCACCTGCTTTGGTGGCAGCAGTCGTAGCTATAGCTTAATGAACAAAAAAGTGTCGAGTGAAACTTAATGATGATGTGATGAAGGGCCAATGTTTTTTACAGATCACAATCAGCCCCATTGCAGCATAAGAATTTACAGTAGCTTTGTGAGACGACTTGTGGCATTTTATGTTTTGTTTTTTGGGACCAGGTATAAAAAAAGACTGCACTGAAATTCAGATTAAGTAGCTAAAGCTGTATTTGAAGTGTGCTTGATTTCTCTCATTTCTCAGTATCATTATAATTAAACCCTATTGCCAGATAATAATGTCGTTATTTTATTATGAGTTTTTAATATCCAATCCCAATATATATTTTTTAATTCTTGTCTTCTCTATCTCAACAAGGTAACGGTAAACAAACTGTGATTCGGGTATGGTTAGTTTTCTGCAACTAAAACACTTTAAGAAAGATCATGGTTACAATTAACATAATAGATTAACATTTCGTGCTGGACTTGTGACAACTATCCACCATCCCGACCTCCTCAGCCTCACTTTGGTAGCTATATAGGTCCCTCTACTTCCAAAATCAGCAATGACTGTTGACATAGGATCTAAATTTCCACATGCTGTTGTTTTCCCTCCAAGCTAATGTTAACCCACTTACCGCGGCTTCGACTGTGCAGTAGACCTTTGAATCCAGAGATATAATAGGGCTGCTCGAGCCTTTGTTGATTTGTAGCTTTGGCTGATCATGTGAGCCGATGCATCAACCCTGTCATTGGATTTCCAGTCTGGTTCAAGTGCCACCTGTGCAGATATTGACAGCGCAGAAGGATGGTTTAATGGAAAACCATACACACAAAGAAAGGCAATCATTAGAAAGCAGCAGTAGACACCCTGTCTGTATCAATAGCCATGCTGAGAGACCAAGTGATGTCTTTACAACTTAGTATGGATTATTAGTGTATGTCTTTTTAATAATACATATGGAATCATAATGAATATCAACAATGTCTAGACAAGACTGGTGTAATAGTTCCAAATTAGAATCTGGCCAGAGAAAGTGTGACATGACAAATATGTGCTGTTCAAGAATCTCTCCTGTGCTAACCCCCATATCAATCTCAACAAAGAAATAATACTTGACGAGTGCGAATTACCCATTTTCCATGTAGGCAAAATATAAATGAATAACTAAAAAATAAGTAAAAATAAATAAAGAGCGGGTTAGGAATGTTAATCAGAACAAGACACAACTCTTAAAAAGGGCATGAAAGCCCACAAGGACATACACGAATGACTAATGCCCCGTTTGTCTATCTGTCATCTGTCTCGCTCCTTCCTGTTCCGTCTCCTCTCTGTCTGTGTGCGTGCGTTTGTGCACGTACCAATGAGACCGAAAAGACTGATTTAACACGCAGACGAGGTCGAAGAGTGGCCACAGTCATCGGGGAAACGTGAGTCACTCGGCGGCAGCTCACCACTGCAGGAGGAGGAATGCAAGAGGTGCGCTGGAAGGAGAAGAAAGGGACACAATTAAAGGGAAGAGGAGAATATGAGGGATTGAAGGAATAAAGAAAGCGAGCAAATCGGTAGAGAGGGACAGGTGCAGATTATAGGCATAGAAATGGGGTTGAAAGGAGGCATGAAAAGAAGGGGAAATTAATGACAGATAAGAGAACAAAAGAGGAATTAATTGCAGTTCACTGACTTCATACTTACTGGCGTGTTTATTTTGCGTGCTGCATTTTAAACCTTGCTTGATGCCGACTTTTTGACTTGTCTCCACATGTACGCACACGTACATGTGGAGCATTGCTCATTCACGCTGAGACCTCACCTTCTGTTGCTTTTTGCAACAGACCCTGGTGTTTGGGTCATAAGTTCACGGGTCATAAGTTGGGGTGTATTGCTTCAGAAGTTTAGGAAACGCTTATTGGTTGCGCAGAGATGATGATTGCAGTTGTCTAGGTGAATAGACTGAAAACACGGCTCCAATTTTTTTTTTTTTTTTTTTTTTTTTTTTTTTGAGGTGAATGGACTGACTGACAAACTGCTGCCCAGAGCACCGCAGTGAAAGGGAATAGTTAGTGTGCCAAGTGATTTCTAGGTCCAGTAATCAAACGACACAAGCAACACGAAGGTGTACGATACATGATGATATCCTGAGAGAGGTTCTTTTACTTGACTCTCCATAAAAACCTATTGTAGCATGGAATTGGCTGTAATAAACACATTTTGGAGACTTTGATGGAGACAAATGGCACAGAGACAGGTTAATGCTGTGCGATGATGTTTTCATATACTTTCCAAAACTGATCTTGTCATTTCCTCTGATTTTCAAATGTCAGATATTAATCTTTTAATCTTAATATTAATCTGGGAAAAGAGCAATATGCATGTGTATGAGGGGAAGCAAAAGGGAAATGAAGAGAGAGCAAACACAGACGGAGAAGAAAAAAAGAAAAAGATGACAGCCAAGTGAAAAGAGAGACAGGTGGACAGAGGTATGAAGAGAGAGGTTTTTGGAAAACAAATACAGCCTTTCCCCTCGAGTCACTCCATGTTTGCATGCAGCAAAATTATAGGCAAGTCCTTTTGAATGAAAGAAATGAAAGACTGTTGTTCTACAAATGCAGTTTAATGGCCTCTGAAGACTGGCCCACTAACAGCTGCAGTGCATTTCACTGAAATTTACATACTCTAGCTTGGCCGATCAGGTTGGGGCCAACGGGAATCTCCTACTGGTATAACTGGCTGTTTTATCTTCACTCCCAGCCTCTAGGCTCTCCAGATAATAAAACTGCCTCACAAAATCTACTGCAAAGCTGATTTACTCCTTTTTAAAAGGTTCTCGACAATACCGTCATGAATTAATTATGTATGTTCAGCCCGTGAGATATACTTCTTCCAGTGGCTACATGCGATTAAAAGACTCTCTGAAATGCTCCACCAACACGGTAGATGTGAATGTCTGGTATTGAAGGTGGCTGGTTGCTCTATCAAGGTGTCATGTTGAGGTGAGAGTCATCTTTCTTCTAGCTACCTTGTCTGCTAGTCTGGGATAACTCTCACAGCAGATCTTGCCCTTTGGACACTCCCCCCCCCCCAACCTTCAAGAATGAGGTTACCCACTTTAGACAATGCTGCTGCTGCTGCTGTTTTATATTTTTCCCTCTGACTTTTTTTTTTTTTTAAAGGGGTGAGAGGGAGAGAGAGAGACACATCTAGGGAATAAAAAGGATGAAAAGAGAAACTGGGCCCAGGTATAGCTCAACGTAAACATGTCAAGGCGACAGATGTGTCATTAGGTAGCCAACAGCTGAATGACAGGTTGAAGAAATGGATGGTGGGGGCCCAGTGAATGACAATGTTTGCATTTTTACTCAAACCTGAGCTGTATTGACATCATGCCAGGACAGAGGAGGAACTGCAGGGTAGTCCTGCAGTGCCTTGTCCGTAACATCCATCTCCCCTGTCGAAACTTTAAACTACCCCCCCCAGACCGGGTCGTAGCTTTCTTGATCAGATTTTGTTTCTTAAATTAATCATACATGATAACTGCGTGCCGTAGCCGATAGCCACAAGTCGCTGCCTCCGCCATCTTTGTTACACTTTGCCTGCACACTGACTGACACCTCAGTGGTTTGCTGCCTACTGAACCATTGTCACCAAGGCACCATCTATTCATCTTATTATGCTAATGGAAAGCTGAGGGTTTTCTTCCGTTAGAAGCATCCACAGTCATCATTTATTCAATTATTACCGTACAAATTGTTTGCACTGTGCTTTCAGCAATTAATTCGAATTCCTTGCTCGTGTACAGGTTGGTTCAGGGTTCAGGCGCTGATTGCGTTTGATGATTAAGTCATAAAGTCTATGAATGTCTTGTCTCACGTACCATGTAGATTTCATAAAACACAGTTAATTTTCATGGTTCATAGCATGCAGGTCTTACTGATTCCCTACTTTTCTCTGCCCTTATTGGGGGGGGGGGGGGGGTGGTTGCTTTTTAAGTGTGGGAATTTTACAACCTTTTATGACCCATGACCATACCTTTTACATAATCCTGGATTACAAGTGTTTGAAGTGTCAAATTCAAACTTTGCGGCAAAGTTCAGACGAGATCTGACACCTGGCTAATAATGGGAGAAGGAAAGAGGAAGGAAAACTTGAGCATCACCTGAACTGTTAGGTAAGGCAGATGATGATGTATGATGCTTTATTGTCATGCTGGTAGTTTGCAAATTCAGTCCATTCAAAGCCACTTGCATGTATAAGCATTATAGCTGTTGCTCATTTAAGAAGATATGTCTACGATCTAACTTCAGTCTCATGCCTGTGCAGACCACGAATCCTCCATTAAACACTGTATGGATTTTCTGCACTAACTAATCCCAGCCTATAGATAATACATCAAACAAACAAACAAGCCCTACCAACCAAACAGGAAAAAACAAGAATCCCTAAGTATCCCGTCATCGAGATCATTTCTATGAGGATAAAGTAGAGCCTTGTTTAAGTAGAAGTAATTAAGCCTGATGGATGAGACAGTGAGGAGTCTGGGGGAGGAAAGAGGGGTGTGGGGGACTGAGTTAGGCCAGTGGTTCTCTTGCTGCGCTTGATTCGATACCCACAGCGTGAGAAATGCGAGAGGAGATTATCCAGCAGTAAAGATTCAGCTGAATTACGTTTTATTCCATTGCTTATCAAAAGAGCGCAAATTGTTTTATTGACACTGGCAGTGGTGAGCCCTGAGGTGGGGCGGCCGGGGGGGGGGGGGGGGGGGGGGTAAGATTGAAATATGTAGTAAGATGAGCAAGACGGAGAGAACTCTGAATGTCATGGACAAAATGTTTTTGGGTGTCTTGCCTGGTCTCGGAGAAATGTTTTACTGAGTTATATAGCACCTAAATTAAATTTTTCTTCAAGCTAACTTGACATTTGACACATTAACTTGGCACTAAACATTAAAAAAAATACTCCAATTTCATCATTACCCCTGTTTATGATAATGATCCTGTTTGTGCGACTTGCAAAAGTCAGCGCTGTGAAACTCAACAAAGAAGACAGAGTGAGATGTGAGCTTTATTCCCTGTCATTCGCTGCAGTCGACAGCTCAGTCTCACACTGAGCTCCACCTAATTACCACATCAAGCTTGTTGATGTTAATCGTCTTACACACTAAATGTTAGTTTAACATTAAGTTTCCTTGTTATGATTTTATCATCAAAATATCTGCTATGTTTCTTTATGGCAGTGTTTACAAACTGTCAAACTGCTGTCGTTTGTACAGTCAGATTGTGTGGTGTATCATGCTGCGTCCATTGTTGATTGCAATGTGTTTTTGCAATTATTTAAATTGTTTTATTTGAAGGTTTTGACTGTGGAGCATTGGTTCCCGATTGTATCAGTATTTTCATCCATGTTTAAATTAAAACCACATTTAGTTTTGTTAAAAATATTCTGTTTCTGATGTCTTCAGGGCAGTTTGGAGGCTTCAGTGAGTAACTACCAGAAGGTTACGAGATGGACCGGGGGCTAGCTGGTTAGCGTGCTAACTTCACTAGAAGAAAATACGTGATAGAGACAAGAGGAATGAAGTTTGATGGTGAACTCACAATGTTTCCTCTAGGACTGGTAAGTAGATAGCTGTTAATGCTAATGCTGGCTATGTAGCGATAGCAAAACTTACGAGTTGAAGTAAATTTGGACAAAGACTTTTGTTACAATGTTGAACTACCAGACCGCTTTGAATGTCAGGAGGCACCATATTTTTACTGCTTCACTTTTCTCTGTAATGCATTGCACCTTGAGTATTTTTATGACATTGTAGTCTTTGAAAATGACTATAATGACCAAAAAAAATGACAGTTTGGTGTATAGTCTTGTACATATACTTTCATGTAACATGAAAAAAATGAAAATAAAATAGCATCTTTAGCAGTTATTTTTACTTTGGCAGCAAAACCAGCAGAAATTAAACAGTAAATTAAACTGGGATTATTGGAAACTAAATCTAAACAGATAGCCTAAAACTAACTAGCCTAAAGATCATACACTGAACAATACATTACAGAGTACAACAGTTTTAAAGTTAACTTTCCCTACCCACTCCATGACACAAGAATTACTTAATTTAAAGAGATAGTTCCCGAGTATAACATCTCTTCTTCACCAACACGAACTCTGCAAACAGGCAGCAAATCAGTAAGCAAAGTCTTCAAGGCTGTCCTTCAGTTTCTCATATATCTGCTCTCTGCCTATCCCCACACACACACACACACACACACACACACACAAACACACACACACAAATCATTACAACAGCCGCATGGACCACTCTTGTGAAACATTAATATACAGTATACTAACGGTAATGGTCTTTCTTATCCTAGTGAGGTATTTAAAAATAACACACACAAAGACACATGTGCACACGGCCACACATACACGAAGAAAATCCTCTATGTGGACACAAGGGGTAGAGAGACGGATAGAAATAACTTGCATGCATAATAAATGAGTTTTTATAGATGTCCCAATTAGGTTAATGCAAATGTTTTTCAGTGCATGTATTTTTCATGTGGTAATATGTGTGTGAGCGCATACCAGGCTTAACCTACTTGGCTGTAAGGTTAACATAATAAGCTGTGAATGATGTTCTCATGAATATTATTACCTCTCAGCACAGAGAGGGGTCAACACTCAATAACACAAATTTAATTATGTTTCAGTTTGAAGGTGATAAGTAACCATTTAGTAGAATAACCTTTTTTCTAATCCTGCATGGGCATGAGTTGGATTGGCTGAACCAGATCTTCTTCTGTTTGAGAGCTTATTTGTAAAGTAGCACAGTCACAGCCTTCTCCGTGTTCTCTATAGTTATTGGAAAATGTATGTGTATAATAAATGTAAGGGAAATGGCTCATTTGCAGCGTAGACACCAGAACTTACACAATAAATAAATACATTCATCAATTAAATGAAACATGGTTTCCTCTCTTGTGACCTGGACTAATCACTTTTATCATCAGTCTAAGTATATCAGCTGAAATATTCGTCATTCTCCTCCGCAGCTTGACCCAAGAGGAAAGCATAACCGCTGCATGTTTCTGTGTCCTAATTCTCACTGCAGGATGGTGTTCCAGGTTTATACATGTTGAAAATGGCTGGCCTTTTTAGTACATATGAAATATATTTCATTGAATTGAACAGTATAAGTACTGTTAAAATGACTTCATTTATTCTTGATATTAAAATCATAATAATGAATACAATTTTAAATTTGTATGATTTCATCAATATTAAAACAGCTAAATTGTTTTTGGACATTAGCTAACAATATAAGAAAAAGCCTTTAAAATATGTGGGGGGCACTTAAATATAGTCTACATAGATGGTCATTTCATTTGCTTTTAGCCATAAATATCTCCCTAAAACCAAAATGCTCAATGAAGAGCGGGTCATTTTCAGCTGCCCCAGTGAATCTCTTAATCTCATGGGATGGACTCTCTGTTTTTGGTGTGTGGTTAAATTTAGAAAACAGCAAAAACAGTGGAGTGTCATAGTCGAGGTTAAATGTAGACATGTTATGTAAGAAAATTTGATGGAAAGTTGAAAAAGGATTTTGAAATGTGACACATTGTTCAAACCTTTTTTTTTTTTTTCCTTTTAATTTCCATTTGGCAGGATCAGACCAGCCTTTCAGATGTTTATTTCCAGCGAGTGTCACATCAGCATTTGACATACACAGAAACATTTAGCATTACTGTCTTCCTTTATTTCTTTTGACATAAATCTAGACTTTTCTAAGTTTTCATTTTCTAATTTTAATATTTACAACTGCAACTACTTTTGGTCTGGGTCCATGAGTGACAGCTAGATAATATACAATACCTTGATGCGTTTAACTTTACCTCTAAAATCCTTACGTTGTATCAATAGGTAGGTTCAGGTATTTACAGGAAATATGAAAACATCCTAAAACAACATAAAATGTACTTCTAATTCACAGCCATTCATTGTGGCAACATTAAAATCATCCTTGGTAAGCCATTTCCATGGCTCACTGGTTTTCATTAAAATTCATGCTGCCATTAATGTTAATTCAGAGGCTTAATGTTCGTCATTCCCCTCTGATTTGGAAAGAAGCTGAGATCAGCAGAAGTTGGCCAGAGCCTGCTGATATAATGGATCAGGATAATAAATAAGAGCATTTGAGCAACATGCTATTAATATCAATCATCAGCAGTTGGCGCATCGTCTCTGTGGACTCCTTAAGCCCTGTGTCAGAGTCCCTGAACACAGATATTGAACGTGACTGAAAGTGTTCAGTAATGATGATACAATCTCAGGAATGTGGCTGAGGATGTTTTGGATCACAAACATCTTGTGACTCATGGGTTTCCCTACAGGTCTGATAATAATATGATGTAATATAATGATAACGTGAGGGCAGATTATGCTTTTTTTTCTTTTGACTTCTCTCGCATCGCATTTTACAATGGTTCACTGCTTCAGCAACTTTAACAATTCTACCTTACAAGTACTAATAGAAAATAAAGCATGGATGCAGATCTTTCAAGGTCATATGATTTCTGTGATTCAGTCTTGCAGACCCAACACAACCAGCATCCTGCCTCATCTTCTTACCGCATAAGTTTAAGTCCAGGGGTTGGGGATATTACTGAAATGTCTGTGGAGACATAACTATGATGATTACAGCCACCACTTAAATTGTTCTTGGTGTGAACTTTTTTTGTGAGTTGAAGGTGAAAAACTCAGACATGATAGATCAATTTTGCATTAGTGTGACTAAGTCGTATAAACTAAACATTTTGTTATGTGACCTCCCAGAGAACCTGATCGCTACCAGAATTGTTATATTGTAGCTTCTGCCAAGTTTTCAATCACTCGCATATTTGACATAGAACTGAAAGCACTTAGCTTTATGACACTGTCTAATGACACGAAAATCAAATTGCACTCCTGAGGAGAAGAAGTGGTGCTTTGACACACATATGGTGCTTTCTGCTTTTATAAAACTTCATTGTTCCTGTAACTCAGCAGTTAATCCAGATGTGTGTGTGTGTGTTGTTTTTTTTCTAAACAAAGACAATAATAGCGTCTGTTCACAACCCTGTCATTAATCCTGCAGACCAAGCATAAAAAATGAGGATGGATCACAGTAAGCAGTACTCCTATTTTGGGGTTAATTTATATGTTCTTCCCTCTCAGGCAATCCATCGGGTTTATTGAGGCACTGCAGAAAACTAATTGTCGGTCTGCACTTTAAGACTCTCTCTGTTTGGACTGGCTATTAGGGTTTATGAAGATGTGAGTTGGACCAATTGCATACAACACAGAGCATTATGTTATTTAAGACAAGCAGTTGTTTCTGTGGCTAGCATCTTTCTGCAAGTGAGCTGATAACTCATCTTAGAAGAAATTGCTCTTTTCAAGACCAGAAAGGCAAGCTGCCACCTCTCAACGCCATGCATAAATGAAAATACTTTGGCACTGCAACAAAAATGGAAATTATCGAACCTCACACCTGAAACACCTTAGGTCTCTTCTCACGTACTGAAATCCAAAGGTCAAAGATTCTAGTACTGTTTATTTTTCTACTCTAATTGAAAACAACAATAAGTCCAACCCTAGTTATTGTTCAACATTGTGAGCAGTGTCATTCATCCACCACTGGGCCAGATACTAGATGCCACTCCTGAGAAATGCAACAAATTTCTTTCCTTCTTTTCCCAGAAAGTCTCAGCTTTTAAATGTTGCATTTAATGCCTGTGCAGTTTCTCTCTGCTCATTTAATCCGATTTCTCCTCCATGCTTCTCATCTCATTTGATAATGAAAATAAAACCTTCAACATGTCCTTTGGATATTCTCCCTGCAAAGTTTCTGAAAGATGTTTTTAACAGTTTCTCTATTCTGCAAATTTTAAACTGCTCTCTGTTGACATGTTCTGTTCCTGAATTCTCATTCAATCACTTTTAAGAAAGCCATCTCTTGATTCTTCTATTGTTGTCAGCCGCTGCTGACCATAAATCCATTCTCGTTCTCCTGGACCTAAGCATAACATCCAATGCCACTGATCATGACATGACTCTTGGACTGTCTTGAGAACTGGGTTAGTATAGGTGGCACTGCTCTGTAGTGGTTTGGTCCTGCCTATAGACAGGTACTTCTGCTTTGATACCACTGATTGTAGGTCAGCTACAACAAGTTTTCACTGCGGGGTGCTCCATGGCGTGGTACTTGGTCCAATACTCCCTGCTCTCTCTAGGCCACCTCATATGCAGACATAATATAGGCTTCTGTTTCTATGCTGACGATACTCGGATTTCTCTAAACTGTGACCTTGAAAACATCTTTCAGAACACTGACAACCTGATAAACCTGAAAAACAAAATGTCCTGCAGCTAAATGTTGATAAAACTGTCAAGATAGTTCAACCAAATTTTGAATGATCTTGGCCAACTATCTCATTCCATAACTCAGCATTATAGAAATCTTGGTGTCATCTTTGATCATAAACTCGCCCTATATTTACTCAATGGCTCAATCCTGTTTCAGGAGTAGACCATCTCTTTCTGCTAAATATCTGGAGATTGTTATTCATGTTTCCATAACCAATCGATAGGACGACTTAAATTCCCTGCCCTCTGATATCACTAAAAAACATCTCTGTCCTGCCTGGAGCTGGTCCAAAAGTCTGCTGCCAAGATTTTAACTTTGACAAGCAGCCATGACCCCATTTCACCGATCCTGGTTTCTCTTCACTGGATACCAACTGCTTTCAATTTTAAGATTTTATTGAATACTATAGCCCACAGTATCCATCGTTTTGAAAGGGTTGCTTCCGGTCTAGATTGATAAACAAAGGTGATAGGGCCTTTGCAGTCAGGAGTCCTAGACTGTGGAAAGTTGTCTCATCTTTTATATCACTGTTAAAAACCGACTTGTTTGAAATTGCTTTTTGGTGATTTAACTTTATGGCATTTTAGTTGGTTTTACTCTATTTGTGTTTATAATGTGATTAGTTTTTATTGCTCTTAGTTTCTTTTATTATCTTTTTAAATGCGTTCTCTTTTTATTGCGAAACACTTTATCAGTGTTTTGAAAATAACATAAATTTTCTATTATTAATATAAGCTCATATATTGATCTAACTGCTTTCCTTGCAGCCTTTCATGAGATGAATTACAGCTTGAACTCTTTACTTAAGTCACTCCATGTATATATCATCCAGCCTCTAACTCTTTGTTTTGTGTTTTACTGCAAACAACATCAGGACTGAGAGGGTGAAGCGCTATTTAATTATTCAAGATACTAAATGAAAAGTGAAATTCTTAAATTATATATCTGGGGCAGAAAACACACACATACACACATGGATATAGTTCTATACACTTCTACACAACAGGGCCCAGTGGCAGCATGCGGCATGGTCCTCCCCTTCTTCCTCACATACAGTCTGACCTGTCAGAGGCCCAATGAGACTGAGGGTATTGGTTGAGCCTTAATTGGCCCGTCTCTTACTGTGGGCTTTCCATTTGGTCAGACTGAGTTCTCCTCAGCTCAGCCTGGTGTACTGGGGACCACAAGATCCCAGCAGGCCCCCCCTGGGAAATTAAAGCCCTGCTTAGATGTTCTTAGACTGACTCTCTCTCTGTCTTTCTCTAGTCTTCCTCTCCCTGTCCCCCAGTCTATCTCACTGACTTTCTAACTCTCTCTCTCTCTTCTGTCTTGACTCCTTTTTTTTTTTTTTTTTTTGAACTGAGGTGCAATGAGGTACACAGCACATTTTTACATAACTATGTTTTCGTTCCTTCCTAACATGAAAGGCCTCAGTGATGGATTCATCGGATACTGTTAAGGGACAAACTGGTAATAATTACATTTATTATAGTCTTAATACTTCTAACTCAGCAAAGTATGTTGAAATTGGAGAATATACCTACTGAATTGGGGAAAAATGCAGTGTCAATGAACCATAGATGTGAAGTCTACAGCTATACAAGCAGCTCTCTGAGTCTCTGATACTCCTTATAAAGAAAATCTAATTGTTCGATACATAAGCCAAACTACGCGATGATGGTGCTACATTAAAATTCAGGTGGTCACCGATGGCATTCCATGCAGTAGTTGAGGTATTTTACTCTGGACCAGTGAACTTTAAAAAAACAAAACAGGCCATTTTTTTCACAACAGACATTTCAACTTGTCATAGTAGGAAAGGCACAGATGTTACCAATAATATTAACAATGGCTCTGTTCTCTTCAGGAACGCGTCTGTAAATCATGTGATTATACATGTTTGTTTGTTTTTTTTCCCAGCAGCAGGGATGGGGGATTATTATATTAGAGGAAAGAAAATTATGCATTACTGCCAGATCAATGAGCCCAAAGCAAACAGTTCAATAAAAGCCTGAATTGCATCAAAAGAACAACAGTCTTAAAGTCCTTGACTGGTTGATCTGCAGTTCAGACTTTCCTTTGGCTGTCAATGAAAACGGTTAGAATTACCTGCAGATAGCTGCTCGCAGACTTTATACATCTGGTTTGACTGAGCTTCAGCAAATGTTCAAAGCAGAATGGGGAACACCAAATGTGCCAAGATGAGAAGCATATCCAGGGAAAATGCATTTGGCAGCCGACTGTGCTTTATTGCAAATTTGAGCCCTGGTTAAATTTGATAAGAATTTTGAATACATCCTGCAGGCAGTGAATCTGCAGTAACACTCCACATCAGCTAATGGAAAGACAAAATCTGTAAGAGGCCAAAAAGATTTTCCACTGCCTTTTTGTCTAAGCATCTACAATTTGCATATAGTTAAAGTTCCTCCCATCAGGCAACATGGCTCTCTCTTCATTTTCTCACTGCCTTTATTTGAAGTTTAGATGGTCCATCTTTTATAAAGAGGTTGATCATGGCCCTCCATCACTTTCTAGTCTCTGTTTCCCTCCTCACTGCTCTTCTCTTTTGCTTTCTTCTTTATCTTTGTCTAACTTACTTTTGAGTACATCAGATACAGTAAGAGTTTTGGCTACCACTTAATAAGATTACCCTTATAAAGGATTTATAAATGGTTTATAATTAGGTTATTAATCTGGTTTTTAACACTTTGTAAACCTTAAATAAACAATTATAAACAAGTTGGCAGTTACATACAATTATTTTTTTAGCTCTGCCTCCAGAAGTACATGTGCACACTACTGAGTGGATAAGTGAGGGAAGGTTACTTCAAGGTGATGCAAAAACTAAATGATCTCTGAGTTTCTGGTCAGACTTTATTTATAATACCATCAGGAAATTCCAATGTGAAAATTAATTTTGCGTCTTAGTTTAAGCAGTCAATAGACCTAGAAGCCTGTTGTTATGTAACACAGCATGCTGAGACTGAAGAAGTGGGGGGTGCTTCATAATAACTAAGAAGAAGAGAAATAAGTGAATGGTGCCTGAAAACTGTTGACAAATATCGTCTCCTCTGTGTGTGAGAAGCTATCAGCTATCAGCGCTATACACTGATGGTGATTATGTTTACAGGCAGTTATTCAAGTGCACTATAACTCTCAAATGCATTCATCCATGAAAGATCCTTTCTCAAAAAAGAACAAAAAAAAAAACACGAGCTAATAATATGTTGTGTAACTTCCTATTTCCTGGCAAGAGGAAAAAAAACGTATCACTTCATCTGCTTGTTCTCTGTCCAGAAACAAATCTGAGGAACTCATTTCCAGAGACCATCCAGGATATTTCCACACCAATCTCAGGCTGTTGCCCGCTCACCCAGGCCTGATTAATATGCAGGAAACTGGATGGCTATTTGGCGGGCACTGCCTCATGTTACTGGCCTGTATCATAGAGAACAGATGGGAAGAACACGAGAGGTCCAGCGAGTCCCAGTGGAATTAATCCCATAGGCATATTACTATTCCATTCAACCCTATTTTAGGAATGTGAAGTGCATGTGATCAATTTGTCATGTGTCACCTTCGACCACCTGGTGTATAACTTCTCTCATTATACTGGTGAGGTCCTTGTTGGGGAGATGGTGCTCAGAGGAAGTAGGTCAAGGTAAAGATTGGGGACGATGTGGTCGGGTGGATTTGCACATTTCCATTAAACCACCCTATATAACCAACCCACTTTCATGATGTACATTGTTAACCTAAAGCATTTTCTCAATGTATACGCCTTTATATTTTCTATCCAGTTGGAGGAGGTGTCTACAGGGAAAGAAAATTATTGAGAGCTGCCGCTGCATCTCTCAACCGCACGTTCACCAGCTGTGGCTGATTTCTTCTTGGTGAGATTTGGTTAATCAGTTCAGTCATTCAGCAACATCTCCCATGAGGCCTACATATGCATAAATATGTTTAATGGCTTCCTGTGATGTTACTTTCTTATCACAGGAAACCATTATGTGCTGCCAGGACATGGACATGGATATAATTTGTATGATTGGCATCTGGAAACAGGAAAACCTTCAACATCTCATTTTCGAAATGATAGGTCAGAAACATAAGATACAGATTCCATTTGTTGAACACCGTGGCGTGTTGAGTGGCGGTGGCTTGTGCTGGCTGGGCGGAGGTGGACAGGGGGCTGCGCACCTGTTCAGAGGTAGGTTAATGACCTCTGAACATGTTAACGCCTGCTTATGAATACATGGGAAAGCACAGGACTTATCTCTCGAGCCTTTTCTGTCAGTGTGTTTTTAGGTAATTATGGAAATAATCAGGGAATAACCATCATTAGTATGTTCATAACGTGCAAGTGTTGAAGAAGAGTGTTTGATCTAATGCCTGTGCGCTAATGAGATGGACTGTACTTCTTGCTGTGAAGCGACAGTGTTAACCTGCACCGCCATGCCACCCGCCGACCTCACAGTGCGTGCCTGTCTGTCAATATGTCGGCCTCGTGACAGACTTGCGACCTGCTCAAGGTGTATCCTGCCTTTCCCTCAATGTCAGCTAAGATAGGAACCGGCCCCATGTGTCCAAGGAGCTGGATGGATAAGACAATACACTGTCCAAACAGACCAACAGGAGGGAAAAGATCAGTGTGACTTTAAGCGATTTTGGTATGTGGGTCTCGGCGTAGTGATTTCGTGCTTGTGAAATGAGCAAGAGAGGGGAACGGAGAAAGGGGATAAGGTGGATGAGGAGAGGAGAGAGAGGATGGGCTGTAGAGCGAACAGCAATATAAAGTGTAGGCTCGGTCTTATCGCTGAACCATGGTATTAACCTCCTGTGCAAATTAAGACATGCGGTCTCAAAATTTCAATGTCATATAGGAGAGGGCAAAGACGATTAAAGAATGTCTGTTTACTGAAGCTTCAGCAAAAAAAAAAAAAAGTGTTGAAAACAGTGCAAGGGAGCCCAGTTAGTGAGATGTTTTAGGCCAGTTAGTAGTAATCTGAAGTGAGACTCTGGGCAGCTGCATGTATGGCTTTTGGGAGTATATATCTTGGAGGTGCGACCTCTGACCCCATCTCTCATCCCTGAGGTGTAGCCAGGGTTAGATTCATTAGCTAAACAGGTAACAGAGATGATGAATGAGCTGTGTTTGCTCTGCTAGACACACATACACACACACACACACACACACACACACACACACACACGCTCAGGCCAGACACAGTCAAGAAGATAAAGAGAGCTTTTCAGAGATATACATTCAAGAGCTGGAAATAAAATGAACTTGCAAGATAGAAAAGCAAAGTTAAGACATTTCTGCTTGCTTGAGACGCCTGAGAGAGGAGATGTAAAAATAAATTGCTATGGGTTTTGGTACTTTTAAAACCACAAATTTATTTTCCAATGGATATTAGAACTTCAAATAAAACACAGTAAAAGTGTAAAATATGGGACCTTTAAATTGCAGTGCACTCTAGACCACATGGGGACTGAACTGCTGCCCCTAGGTTTGACTTGATGCCTTTAGCAGGAATGGTTACCACCAGCAAGAATATAATACCTACTTTCATCACTGGTTAAGCATCCATTGCAAATTTAAATTGCCCTCAAAAGAATACTAACCAATGTGTGTGTGTGCATGTGCAACCATTCAAATCCAGTGAAGCATCCTGTATGTATGTGGGTGTACATATTGAATCTGTTGTTGCCTCACTATATGATGCACATAATCATGTATGTCACCGATGCTGTGTGTCTGTGGGCTGACTTCAGGGGAAGGCACGGTGTAAAAAGACTTATAGGCTGTCAGTCTGATTTATTATTGTGTTTTAGTCTTCTGTTTGTGTGTGTGAGTGTGAGTGTGTGAGAGAGAGAGAGAAAGAGATATACTGATGTACTACTGTCACATGCTTCATGCAACCACGGAGATCAGTTGTCAGATCGAAACTGTGAAACAGCACATTCGCACACAGTCGCCCATTTGGACCTTTCGTCTTGATGGAAAAAAATACACATTATAAAGAGCCTTACATAAAGATGAAAGCATACTGAAAAAGGTCAATGAAGGGCAAATTAGAATACATTTTAATGCAGTTGCTGGAAGAGCCACTATTCAAAATTACTGCTCCTTGAATAGCTTTAACAAAAATGAATGTTTAAGTGTCAGAGTTCAGACTGTGTAATTATCTCAGACTCGATAAGCTTTACCATCAATGAACTATTCATGTTACTTGGCAAATCGGATGAGCTTCATGCAGGAGGAACATTGTAGCATCGATGCAAGTCAGTGACATGTGACCGTGGGTTAGACGTTTCCTCCTGTAATTGTAGAGGCTGGGTTACAATACCTAACCATAGTTCTGTGCATTTGTATGAAAATTTTCTGGTGTGTGCACTAGTACAACATAGGCAAATTATTGATGTAATTAATATTAATAGTTTATAGTTCTAAGATATAGTTTTTAAGAAGTAAAAATAATGTGATTTTGATGTAACTCGCAAAACCAACTCATAGCATGAGAAAGTCATTCTTCATTAGAGTGACTTTAAATTTGTCTGCGCTGAAAACACTGGTAGCAAAGCAGCTGAAGTTATCAAATATAAACAAACCCCAGATGGATAAATATGCTTACACAGGTTCATTCAGGTGCAGCTGAGAAACACTTTATCCAGATAACGAGGTGGCACACATTACATAGTGTCTCCATGACAATCTCTCCTCTACACAGTCAGAGAGCTCGTGTGATACTGGACTCAAGAATATAAAACACGATGACGTGGGATCACAGTCAGCAGCGACGGCAGATCATCTATCACTGTGGGTTTGTGGTACAGACAAGCCATGGTCTGCAAATGGGACAGGGTCACCTGGATGAAGCATGAGACCTGAAAGCAGCAGAGAGTGCATCAATAAACCAGGAACGCAGAGAGTTTCACACAACCCAATGCCACAGTCAAACCTGTCACATTTGAATATTGTTACATAAGGATTTTGCTTTATGATTATTATTATTATTATTATTATTATTATTATTATAGCCTTTATTCAAGATTCTCAAATTAATCGTTGAGGGTGACCTTAATTTACAATGATGCAGAGATTACAACATGCAAAATAAAATAAAAAAAATACAAATATACAAAATCAACAACAAATCACTTGAAATAGTTACCATGGGAGGTACAACAATAGAAAATCAAATGAAATCAGTTAAAATAGTTGCAGGCAGGTAATGGACAGTTATTAAGTCGATTCCTAGCAAGAATTCCTTGCAAGAGATTCCAGGATTCTGCTGCACTGATATTGAAAGCAGTCCCTCCAAGGTCAGTCCTAGTAAAGGTTACCCAAAGAACCAGCCAATGATTGGCACAAGATAAAAGTGGATCAAGGTTCCAGTGCAACATAGGTGTGATGTATGATGGTAATTTTCCAAGCAGGGCTTTATAGACATACAGACACCATTGAGTCTCTTCTGAGGAGTCCCTCCAGGACATGAAATGACTTTGGTAGGAAACAAGAAAAAAAACAACAACATAAATACACAAATCTGCCACAGAAATTACCGCTGTTTGTTTTTGCCTATTGTGTTGTTCAACAGTGTAGTTTTTTATTCTTTGGCTCTTTGAAAATCAAATCAAATGATCTAAAAGGGTGAAAAACACTTTTGGACTTAGCTGCTCACACAAGGGTGCAACATACAGTTTTATGCATAATTCCTACGGGAATTGCTTTGTACTTAAGGCGTCTCGCTTTCTCTCTCTCTCTCACACACACACACACACACAAACACAGATGTGCACACAAGGCTGACAAACAACAGTGTACGGTCTCATTAAATTCATGAAACGTTTATACACCAATACTTTTGTCAAACGCAGACCACTGTGAAATTCAATCCTCAACTTGAATTCCTACACACAGTTGGTTATGCTCTTTATGGACTTTTTGCTTTTCTAAGAGTATTGCAATTCAACAGGGAAGAGTGAGACGTGTGGCTGCACATCACTTACCTATTAAAAGCCTCTTAAACCAATGATGTAGGTAGATTCTGAATACAAATCCAACAAGAGATGTCTCTACATGCTACAAAATGGAAATGACCTGTGAGCTAGTCATAATGAGCTTCAGTGTGAGCAGAATTATGAATCATAGAATAACAGGGAGCAAGCACCACATGCAGGTTGGCTTTGTGAGTGAAATGTTAAGGGCAGAGTGACAGGACTCAAACTGTAATTAATTCTGAAAGATTCACCCTGCATGCAAGGAAAAAGACGTGATC
This sequence comes from Seriola lalandi dorsalis, assembly GCF_002814215.2. NCBI lineage: Eukaryota > Metazoa > Chordata > Actinopteri > Carangiformes > Carangidae > Seriola > Seriola lalandi. Next base: position 785,549 of record NW_019525445.1, on the reverse strand, counting down.
TGTGCATAATCCTTGAGGGAATTTAGATGATTAAACATACTTTATTGGACGGCTTTTTGAACTAGGACCTCATGTCAAAACATTAACTTTCTCATGCAGTGTATAGACACTTAATTCCATGACAACCTCATCTGAAAATAATTACATGATTCCTGCAGCATCTTAAAGTTCACCACTTCCCAGTAGTGTGTTGTTGAAATATAAACGCCTTTGCCAAAATGTAACCACTGATGCAGTGGGTGTGCTGCATGTAGAGACTGTACTGCAGGAGTTGTTTGGCTTTGGAGTAAATGTACTAATTATATCTGTTACAATTCAGGTGTGGTGTGAAGTGAGGCGGTGATAGTTTTGAGTATCACCAACTTTTTTTTTGATTTTTAACAACTTAAAGAGAGCTTCATATGCATTATATAGAAATTGATGACATATTTTAAACCTGAATTGTTTGTAAATTGGTATTGCATGTAAAGTCAGGATCTACAGTTGTGTAGTCTTCATTGGCTGTCTACCTGAACAAATAGCACAGTGAGGAGAGACCAATATGGGAACATAGAAGTGAGATGATGTACCAGGGCCGTGATCATAAGTAGTACTTACTGTGCACTTTGGGCGCACTTCTTTATCTTTACTTAGTACTCATTGGTCTCCTTCTGCACTGTGTTGTCCCTCACTTGTAAGTCAATATGGATAAAAGTGTCTGCTTAAACTGCAACTACAATATACTGATATATAATAACATTTTTTTTAAAAAGGCTGCGCTATGACAGACACCCACACTGCACCGTCTGAAATAGTCATAAGCAAATGCAATCATAATTGTAGTGAAACAAATTGCCATTATTATTACTTCCAGTTCTAGTGTTACGGTTTACTGCAGTTCTGCATGTGCTTTGTTATGTTTGTTAGTACGACAACACTACTTGGTGTTGTCGTACTCCAGCAGAAACAGTTGCTCAACTGCTGTGAGGAGGTACAATCAGGCCTTGTGGTGTGGTGTGCCATGAGGCTATATAACAACTCAGCCAAAGGAAGTGGACTCATTTAATAATTACTTCTCTACTGTAGGTGTGAAGAAGAAGACGATGATGAGGTGTGAGGCCTGATGCGGAGCCAATGAGTTGCAGATGCTGCAAATGTGATGTGAGCATATATTTCACACAGAGGTTATGATTGCTTTGACATCACAAAGTGATGGAAATTAATGGGTTGGATGAAGGAAACTGGAAAGGGAGCGAGATGTGTTAAAAGATTTATAAATAACCACAGTAAGAAAGGCGAGTAAAAATATATTTCATGCCAAAGCATGAAATGTCATACTGAAATTGCACTGTGCTACATCATAAATACCACCCAACTGCAGCACCTCTGTGCAAGTTCCCTCAGAGCTACATAGTTACTGTGTACAAGTACAAAATAAATGGCTTGTGCCTGTCATTCAGAGAGTGCAGGCCTCCACTAAGGCCAATTTCAAACAACATACCCCAGACTTCAGGGAAAAAAATTCCAATTTGAAATGATCTTCATCTGCTCCGATATGTAATGGGTTAGTCCCTGTCCCCTTTCCTCGTCCCTCCTCCCAGTTCAGCGCAAATCGGTTCAGTGTTTTTTGTGAAATCCTGCTATCGAATAGACACACACGGGTGAAAACAACCTCCATGGCAGTCACAATAAAAACTTGTGCAGCACTGTACATCAGACAACCCTCAAAGTAGACAGATCCTGCACTATTCCTGGCTCCTTATAGTGAATTTCACACACAACCTCGCCCTCAAAAACAGTGAGAAACTTAGACTTTTTTTACCTCCTTTTCCTCTGATCCTATACCCACTTGTTTTTCTACATACTTTCTAATTCATTTTGACCTTTTCCACACTCTCTGCTCTCCCTCTGCAGGTTTCCCTCCTCCATATCTCCTGCAGGATCTCTGAGAGGGGAAATATGCTTTGCAAATCAGAGGAATGGTGCTCACTGGCGCAGAGTGACCTGTGGTCTTCTTTCATACATCATAAAAGCCTGCAAGGTGTCTTCCCCAGTCAGATTGGGCTTTTCATCTTCTATCGCACTTTCTGTAGTGCCTTTGTCGTTTTCCTCGCTCTTCTTGTCCCCAAGGAGACCTTTTTTTTTTTTTTAAATAGCAGAGTTGAGCTGGAGGGGGTTTTCCATATTATGAATTGTATGCTGGTTCCATTGCTGACTATTTCAATGCTTTTGATTTACAGCAGAAACTTGTTGTTTGTTCTAGTTATCTAAACATGACATTCAATTAATTGCATATTAATTAAGTTATATTGTAAAAGGGAATCTTCTGTCTGTGGTTAATGTACTGTAGGACAATATAAACTGGAATAGCATTTGGTAATCCTATTGAACATGGAATAGGTTATTTGTATTGTCTTAAGAGATTCTGGCATCCTAAAAAACCCTGTCAGCTAGAAATGATATTTATATACAACTCAATTGCAACAGCAAATACATTTTAAATAAAACATAATCACAACCAGATTACATTTTCTCTTAATGTAATAAGGATATGTTGTTAGCTTATGTATTTGGAAAGTCAGAAATATATTCATACAGACTGCATAAATGAAATGTTCACAACGTGTTTCATGTTTTTCCATGAAACTATCCAGTCATGTAATCCAATATCCTTTTATGGTTCTTTGGTTAAGTTCAGGCACTCACAGCACTTGGTAAAGGTTATGGAAATATTGATTATTGATTTGGTTTCATACAGAAAAAAGTTCAGTGACTTCAGACATAATGTGTGTATGAACATTTATTTACATATTATTTCCTTAAACTTAGCCAAAGTGCTTTATGATAGATGCAAAGTGACTTAATAATTCACCTTCCATGTGTGTGTGTGTGTGTGTGTGTGTGTGTGTGTGTGTGTGTCTGTGTGTTTGTGAGAGACCCCGCCACCCCAACATGCACCTAATCACAAAGCATACTGTATGTGTCATGTGACACAGTGTGTGCATAAGTCCTTTAGATCATGTGTATGAGTGTGAGGGCTTGTGACCAGGGTGCCTGTGACAATTTTGGTCTGAGCCCAAGTTTCATGTGTCATGAGGGCATCCACACCCCTGGGGTGGGCCACTGCTGGTTTTGTTGCTGTGGATAGAGTCTGCAAATGTTTATAGTATCTGTAAGGCAACATGTTTTTTTTTTTTGTACAGTATAGGCCTATAGCAATTGCAAGGTCACAACTCAGCCTCTGCCATGTGATGGTACCATGGGTGTGACTGAATATGTATTCAAATTGGTCTCCAAGGAAATGTGTGTCACATGCTAAGAAAAAGTAGCATGCAGGATATTTGAAGGGATGTGGTGGGATTTATTTAATTTATCTTTATTGCATGGTTTCACTGAGTATAGTTTATCAGTAAACTGTAGAAATATTTTAAATGGTGTTCAGTGTTGCAGGGACATGTGACTATCTGGTCTGCTAAAAAGTGGCGTTTGATATTTCGTTATACAAACAGAGTAAAAACGCAGACTTCATGCTGTTGTTGTTTTAGGCTGTGGGGGACAATAGGAGCGTGTGCTTACATGCTGGGACATCACAATGACATGCCATTTTTACAGTATGACAGAAGCATGACCTAACAATGAGAAGGGGTGTATTTTAAAACTGACACTGTGTTTCATTTCATTCTACAAGGCTTTACACTGTAAAAACATACTTTTATATCATGGAGTCAGGAACCTATGTTGAACTATTATTGTAATTATAATATTACATTAATTCCTTTTTTAAGTTGTGACAGAAAAAAACAGTACAAAAGACCAACATGTATTTTCCAATGTGTAAGACCTCTCTTAATAGGTCCATCTGCTAATGAAGGAGCATCTATTAGCAATGCTAAGTTATTGTATAATGTTTATTTTATTTTGTTTCTGTGCTCATCTTGAAGTTAAGTAATACATTAAGATATTTTTAACATGTAAAAAAACTAATTTTTTGTATCTGTAGATTTGATGTCCATCCTAAAATTCTTAAAATTACAAGGAGAACAACGGTAAACAGTATTTTCTTTCACATCAAGAAAAGACCACAGGATGTCTGGTTTTGTTATAGACAAAGAAAAGATTTCTCTTTTGTGTTGCAGGTTTGGTCAACGAGCATCATCTAATACGATACACCAGTAAAACATTACAATAAGCAGAATGATGCTGAGCCCAAATGTTTTTATGTTTACATTGGATTTGATCTGTTTTATAGAATAATTCAAAGTACTCTGTGTCTTTATATTTACTTCTTCTTTTTGCTGAAAACCTTATTAAAAAGGAATACTGTCTGAATTCCAGCTGTGAAGGTTTACCTCCTGCAAAAATGACCAAACTTAGAAAAGTTTGTCTTTATCTGTATTTCACTACTTATTTTAAAACAAAACAAGAGGTCCTCTATTTTGATTGCATTTGTTCTATGTGGTCTTTACAGATTCATCTCATGAATATTTGCAGAATTCATGTCCACAATCGTGGACGGTAGAAGAAATAAAGATTTGGGATTAAAACGACTTTATAAGGCAACATCCAGAAGGCTGTGAAGCCACTGATCAGACCGAGGAGACTGTTCTGAATACTGATTTTGCTGTACAAAGAGACCAGCCTCACACATCTAAGATTGAAGAAGCTACACAGACTGCTGGGGCTGATGTACAGACGGATAATTCACTGGAACTTGTACAAAGAGACGCTCCGGCCGTATCTGATAGGACTGAAGGAGCCGCCACAGAAGACGAGGCTGTAACACAGATCTGGTGACCAACAGACGATTTGCCGTCTTTGAAAAGATTTTTCACGCAAACTGTGTGTTGATATAAGAACCAGGCTTATGCTAATTCGGTAACTAATTGTTCAGTCAAGGAACTATCTGTTCCAATAATGAAATACTTCAGATTGTTTAAGGGATCCTCATGGGAAGCCGTATCCAGCTGCAAATAGTTGAAAGAAATATTCTTTTCTCGTACTACTCTTTCTAGGATGTCATGGTCTGTAATATCTGTTGGCACAAAACTGTGCAGCTCACTCTCTAAGAGTTGCCATGCGAGTGTCATCTTCAGAATCATCATCAGCAATCACAGCACTATGCGAGACACACGGCCTTCTCTTCCCATCACGACGACCATTAACTGATTTGCATTGATTATAAATGTTGGTCATTTATACTTTTTAAAAAAATCTTTTTGTCACAACCTAAAAAACAACAACATATAATTACAATAATAGTGCAACTCTCACCATATATGAGCACCTTGGTGATTCCAGGAAATAAAAGGATGTTTTTACAGTGTAAAGCTTTGTAGAAGTGATTTGCCAAATATACGGCATGAAACAGTGTCTGTTTTAAAATGCACCTCTTTTTTATTGTTCGGTCATGCTTCAGTCACACTGTGAAAATGACATTTTGTGACGTCCCAGCATGTAAACACCAGCGCCTATTGTCCTCCACAGCCTACAACAACAGCATGAAGCCGCCTTTTTCCTCAATTTGTGTAATGAAACATCAAAAGCCACTTTTTAACATGTCATCCAATTAGGATGATTTTTGCATTCCCCAGTAGTACAGTTACAGCTACCAAGCTCCCAGACACTGATCTGTGAAGTGATTTTGGTGTAATCATCACAGGGCATTAAAACAACAATATACACAAGCACAAAAAGCTTTTTTTTCTCCAAATGAAATAGCAGTTGTAAAACTGTGGATATCCATCCTGAAATAACATGACATTTTTATTATCAGATTTCTATCCATTCAGTCCTAAAACATTTGGAAAGTGTAGATGAGCCATGTCATTTTTTGTCGTTGTTGTTTGTTTGTCAAAATGTAATTATATATTATCCCAAATATGAATGTGTGCAGGGAGCGAGCAGGAAATCAGACGACTCAGCAGGCGGATGTTTCAGATGCACATGCTCTCAACTGGCTTGGCGAGAGAAAGACTCTGGTGGGAGGTGTGAAGAAGCCCACAGAGTGTGTTTAAGCATATAAGCCCATGTGAGCAGCGTTCATATGCAGTGCCATCTTTGAATACAGTATCCAGTTCTCCTTGATACATCTGTTTCTTTGTAAGTTAAAACATATTAACACAGAAATTGGAAAGTAATGCCTATTGAAAAAGTGGTCGTGGCTCCACTGTCTCTCCACCAGTATACACAGCTACTGTAGAGCCATTCTTCTTTCTTCTGGCTATCACCATAAAATTAAATGAGACTGTATTTGTGCTACTACAGCCAGAAAAAAAAAATGTTACCAGAAAGCAAAACAACTGGATATTTTAGTTGAAAATTAAATTTTAGAAGTACATTCTAAAAAAAAAGGGTTGGTCATTTGGTGGAGTTTACCCCAGGGTAGCAGTTAAGTTGAGCATAAGGACAGGGCAAGATGAGCGCTATGGGGGTAAAATGTTACACAACTTAAACCTTTTTGTGTGTGTGTGTGTGTGTGTGTGTGTCTGATTCTGTGTTTTCTCGAGGGCCTTCCAGCGTGCAGGGGCCGACAATCTGTCTCTCCATTCTGCCTCTGCTGAGAACCACAACCCAGGAGCAGATCTCATGGTGAAAATGTCTCCTATTTAGGAAAATGGTAACAATTCAACGCAACGGTTTTTCTTGCGATGTGCCTCCATCACAGTTGTTGGTGCTTTTCCCATGCCCATTTCCTCAACCCATCTTTTGAATTCTCCTCTAGCTTTTGTACGTGTTTCCTCTGCTTTCACTGATGGAATCACTTTTCTCTCTGACCCTTCCTTGATTGCTTTTCTGTTCCACCGTGGGGACAGGATGCTGGTTTGTGCAGTGTTTACAGTCTCTTGGGTGGATCTTCCCTGAGAGAAAATAGCTCTTCAGAAAATACATGTTTAATTAAATTAGATTAAACAGAATGCATATGGATGTAATTAAACTGGAGTGGGAAGAACAATTGGCCGTTTGCCATCAGATTTTCAGGGGAATTCATTTGTCAAATGTTTGTTTATGGATACAAGGGTCAGCTCTTCTTGCCAACACTCTTACCATATCCTTTACTGACATTAAAGACAACTTGAATGGAAGTAAAAAACATTGGATATATGTTGTGCAGTGCAGTGGCCCATTGGTTCTCACTGTTACCACACAACAAGATGGTTTCAAGTTCGAATCTCCACAGTGTGGATCTTGCATGATTTATTGACTGCATTCAGACGCATATAACATATCAGTCTCTCTTAAAGGGACTATTTGTAAGTTTTCTCTGCTGCCAAACATGTTATTTTGCTTCAGCCATCGTTGTCTTTATAATACAAGAGGTTATAACACATCCTCTGAGCAGCACTACGTCTTCAGCGCAGATTGGAGGCTACTGTGAGTCGCTATTGGAAAGTGACTAGGCGGGACGGGGCTAGCTGATTAGCGTGCTAACTTCAGTAGAGGAAAAGACATGCTAGAGGCAAGAGTTAACATTGGCGTTGCTTTCCACCGCAGGAGACAGCTCTTGCTGAGTAAAGGAATGAAGTTTGTTGCTGAGCTTGCAACATTTCTTCGAGGTAAGTAAACAGCTGTTAATGCTAACGTTCGCTATATAGCAATAGCAAAACTAACAAATAGCTCCTTTAAGGGCAGAACAATAACGTCCTGTGCAAAGGTCAGTACATTTGTGTTGCCTTAACCTAGCCACAGCCCTGGTGCACCTTGTGTGTCCGCCATTTGCCCCGACCACTTCCTCCGAGTGACTCAACTGCTGCTAATAAATGTTTCCTGTATTCAAAGAAAACATTGCCTCTCGACATAATCCAGCCAATAACTGCATTTCCTACACAACCCGTTTTCCATTGCTGTGTGGTTGTATAGAGACAATTTCTAGGACACATAGTTGTGTTCGGGGTACAGGTTTAGCCTCCTGCCTCCACTGTGACCCTGAAATAACTAGGTGTGACAAATGAATTGGGTTGATGGTTTGGTACAAGCAAGAAAAAAAAAAACAAACAAAAAATGAAAAACTGCAGCATATGATACAAAATGCAAGGATCTGCATTAATTTGAGTGTGTTGCCACCGGTTTGAATAAATCATCCATGAGTCTTAAGGCTTTTGCGATGCCACAACACTGCACAGCGTTTTACTGGATAATACCACAAGGCAGGATTAAACAACACAGTGTCAATCATTCATCCTCCGTCTCCACAGTTGCAAGGTAAACAGTGGAAGTGTTGTGTTACAATTTACAAGGTACTGGCCAGTGATGCCAGATAAAAGCCGCAGACAACTTTTTTCTTCTCCAATCTTTTGCTGGAGCATCTGCATCAGGGTAATGAGGCAGCTGTGTTTTCTCACACTGCTCTACACCGCCTCAGCCAAAATATGTTTCAATTAATTTCCATTAAACTCATTTGTGGAGATTAAAGCAGACAATTTTTTATTTTTTTAAACTCACTCTACAAAGTTTGTGAACAACAGCAAGTAAATATCCCTCAGCATGCACACAATGCTGCGCGTTTACTTAAGAATGCAGTGGATATCAGTGATGTCATCATGATATGATCCAAACGTGTTGGATGACAGCAGTGACACTGCAGTGTTACAGGTGCACAGATCATACTGAAAAGCAAAGCAACAAGTTAACTGTGTTCCCACTCACTCAAGTTAGACACATATCAAAGAATTTACCATTTCTAGCAAATGAGATTTGGCAGAAGTTCTGCTCTCCTGCTGAGAACTAATCCTCCTCTTTAATGAACATACAAGAACATTAAATCTGAGTTAAATCAACACTATTAAAAATATAGTACATATGGAGGAGGTTTGAGTGGATTATAGCGGCAGGGTTCCCATGAGTTACGTACATGACTGTACGTACAAATCATTAATTTGTCTTCTCACTTTCAGATCGATGTGTGGAAATCCCCGCAGAATTCAGTGACCAGATCGCTGTGACCTCACAGTCCTTCCAAACCCTGCAGTGACACAGCTACCGGTGGTGCTAACACGGCATCAAGCCTCCTCCCTTAAGTGCAAACGGCTCCTACAGCTGCCAGATCCTCCACTGCTGTTGTGTTACTGCTCCACGAAAACAAAGAGAAGACTCCAGTATGCTGGTTATCGTGCTGCCTCATGTGTACAGTGCGTGTGGAAATAATCAGACGTCTTGGTCGCATGACTTTTCATCTGGGTGGCTACCGCTAAGTTCCACAGCTCAGAAAAGCCCTCCAGCGAAGAAGAGTGCTTGGTGTCGCTTTACATTACTGCCATGCCTGCCTTCCTAATATTAGGGAGGACGCCTCTGTAAACATTGCAGGGGACCTTAGAGTGACTGCCAACAGGAGCTTGAATATAATTTTAAGGACTGCAGGTTGGTAGTTGGAAAAGGAAATGATAAATGTTTGGTTGGCTGCTTCCTATTTATCTATCTGACCTCACATGACCGCAATAGAGCCATTAGGGTCAGATCCTGCACACTAATGAGATTAGCTGAACTGCAGCTGTATCTGCATGGACTTGATGCTGCTACCCTCCATCTTTACTGATTAAGGCACCATCACTGGAGAAGAGCAACAAACCGAAAAGACAAAAAACAAGTTTGCTAGACCTCACAGATGTCTTATGTTCAAATTCACAGGTTCAAGCCAGGCTTTTAAATACCTTATGATAGAGTTGTTGAAACAGCCTACAGAGTGTATGACCGACCGACCAACCAATATTGTATTTGCTATGCCTGCGAGTAATGGAAAGTGCAGCAAAGCACATGGCCAGAGCGAGAAAGACAGTGAGAGAGAGACAGAGAGAGACGGGGAAATAACTGTTAACTGTGCAGCCAATATCTCTGTCCCTGTCCCTTTTCTACTCTGCCACTGTGCGCTAGCAGTAATCAATGCTTGGCACTGGTTATGTGGAGAGTCACATTCTGAGTGCCCGCATAAGGAGACTCCAAGGTCAACGTGCAGTGCACACAGGGTTACACCACAGCTGCTCGTGCACACAAGCCAGATGCACGCACATTAACAGGATCACTCGGGTTGTAATCTGATTGGCCCCCTGAAGTGAAGGGCCTTCATAGACTCTCTGCTATCCATAACAGCACAGAGTGGAAATGCATCGTATCTATTTTTTATTTATTTATTTTTTAATTCTGACAGAAATGTGTGTTGACATTTATTTGGTGGAAGGGACAGAGTCGCTGGGAACACAGTCCACTCTCCAGGTGTGTGTGTCAAGTGAAAGTACGATTGTAGCGGGGAATACACAGCAGCAGTTTTTGTGATATCCACCTGCAAAAACAAAGGTGTTTGCACTTGAGGTTAAGAACGATTTCATGGTATTTCTCCGTCTCTTAAAATCCTGCCAATAATCTCTGGACTTCTTCTACACAGTCGTGTTGGTTTTATCCAAATTAAGATCTTGAATCGTGCCTCATTAGAACTGGATTTATATCCCTTGTTACACGACTGGCTTTGCTTTTCAAGAGGGTGGAATACAAAATGATGAAGTCCAAGTGAGTTATTTTTAATGTTAGTTTATTCATTTATTTATTTGTATTTTTTGCACTACATGCGTTGTTTGTTTCCACTCGGCCTCCCATGTCACACATGAGCAGGGGCTTGTTTGGTTCGACAGCGGTTATCTTTCGCCCTGGCAGTCGTCCACAGAAACACATCAAGACCATTCAAGGGAGATAGCGCAGTAACGCAGTAGTCCCACTTCTTTTTCACCTCTTTGAGATAAGCTCTTACACAAACACAGACTCTTTCTGATCTCTTATAAAAGCTGCTCATTTTCATTTTGCAGAAGATTCACAGTCATAATGTGGAGAAATATTCAAACGTGTTCGATTGGAACCTGTCTGCCAATTTAGCAGCCTGATGAATGTGATGTTTCCACATCCAAAGCTTTAATTATGTGGTGAGAGTCCAGGCTGGTTTTCTCTTTTAAAAAAAAAAAAGGATTATCAACCTTACATTTGATTTAAAAGGATTTGCTAAAATTGACTTTACTCTTTGGAAAAGTCTTAGGTCGGACCTGTCACATATAAGCAAGCAATCACACCTGAGATTTCATTTGCACAGAATTAGTAGTAACCAAATAATGTTAATTTTAAGTCTTAGCTTACAGGACGAAAATAACCAATAGGATCCAGATCACTGAATTTCCCCAGGAAGTTTTAATCTAATACATAAACCTATGGTCAATATTAGGAGTCATATGGCAAACTTCCTTAATACCCCGCAGAAAACAAACTTGCTCATCTGGTCTACAACTGAGCAAAGAGGCTTACATAGCTGCAAATGATTATTCTCCATGCTGACTCTAAACTAACACTGAGAATAGACATTTGAGCTTTGCCACTACACTTGTCTCTCTGTGGTACGACACACAACGATTTCCTACGTTGACAGATGTTTTACAGGATTACGATATAATCACATAACTCTGAAATGCCACATGGGTTGAACTTAGAACTATTTGAACTCCATGTTTAGTTTAAACTTTTCATACCTACGACTAGATCCCGCAGGAATTTGCAGTGTTTCCCCCTCTTTGGCAGATTGGCAATAACAGAACAGGATTATAACCTCAGCAAACCCCCGTAGAGTACACAGGCTTTAGTTGTGGATTATTACAAGAACATTTCCTGTGTGTGAAAATGTCTATGCGTGTGTGTGTGTATGTATGTGTGTGTGTGTGTGTGTGCGTGTGAGTGTTTGTTTTTGTGAGAAAGAACAATGGGCTTTGTGCACTTATACTGAAAAAGTTGGAGGTGGAGCGATGAGTGTGAACATGTACCTTAGGCCACTGTAGGTGTGACACAGATCTGACCTTGTGTGGAAATGTGCATCAGTATCCGATTCATATGGGAAAGATGCTTTGTTATAAGAGACTCAATATTCAGTGAACCTTATGTTTCAGTCACTGTTGCAGATTGCAGTTCATAAATGAGGAGCTCATTGCTGAGAGCAGGATGCAAGACGGAGGGAAGATCGATACAAGACATAGGCGGAAGACAGAAATAGATGTAAACTGGCAATTATTTGTAGGCACATGGGAATCAAAGTGACAGAGAATTAGCAATTAAGATGAGTAGATTTGCGTTTTAATTAATGCAGATGCTGCTCACCAATATAACCGGTGTGGTTGCCAGAGAGTTTTTTTGTTCTGACCGAAATCTGCAGCACAACTTTAGCACTGAGGAAGGAGGAATTAATCCGTCGCATTACCTGTTGAGGGAGATCTGGTTTACTATCTCTGGTCCTGTACCGTAAATATTTTTTTGTCTTTGTTGTGGAGCGTGCAGCTGCCAACGGCCATTTGTAAGACACGCAAAGTGATTCCCCTCGTGTGTATTTTATTGATGAAACTATGAGTACATTACTGCCGTTCCTTCTGATGCAGAATCCAAACCCCACTCTGGTCCCTGATGCTCGTATCCGCTGATAAAACATGACTTCACCAGCATGTCACTTCAAATTCCTGTCTATGTCTCTTTTTTTATTTCATTTTTTTAGTTACAACCAGTTTTGTACATAACAACTGTCACAATCACAGCATATGAACGAGATTATATCATACATTTATATCCTTAGAGATGTATTCTAAAAGAGATGAATATTAATCAGTAAATCTTAAACAATTTGTAACCTTACTTCCCACACATTTAACTCTTCTCTTCATTTCCTTAGTCCTAAATAAACTAACAAACAACTAACTGGACATACACTGTCTTTAAATGCCTTTTAAACATCAGAGTGGATCCTTAATGCTCCTATCAATCAAAAATTGTTTTGGTGAAAATATATATTTGAATTAAACATATAAAAAAAGAAAGACAGAAAGAAAGAAAAGAATTGTATAAACATACACCTCATGCACAATATGTGAAGCCTCCTACTGTAGCTCAGCTCCTCCTGCCTCAGCTTACTCAACAACAACCAGTGACATAATCGTGGTAAAGCCACAGGCAGGACACGGTGCAGCTCTGTGTGTGCATGTGTGTGTGTGTGTACTCAAGTGCTTGATTACAGTACACATATTTTAGCAAAATGCTGTATCTCTGTGAGTCTGGGCGCCCACATGTGTGTGTTCGGGGGAGTTTATGAAGCAGAGCGAAGAGGTTGCAGGACCAGTGAGAGAGTTCATGGAAGCGGAGAGAGGCCTTAGGCTCTGCCACGGCAGCACAGGCATCATCATCATCACAGATCAGAGGAGCTATATTTAGGATGAGTTTGATTTTCCCTCACAGGTCTCGGCCACTTTACAGTCTCGTTTTAACATCCAACAGAGGGAAACATCTTCCCTCTCTCTTTTTGAATACATTCCCTCCTTTTTGAAATATGTATTTTTTTTTTATGCCTTTCAATGTTTATTTTTGGTTGTCTCACTTTTCCATTCAAACTGACACACCTTACTTTCCTCACATTGATCCTGCTGTACAATAATCTGTCTTTGTTGTCCCAACAATAGCAGCAGCAACAGGCCCCATGCTGTGACAACTTCAATTCTGTAAAGCGTACAAGTTCTTTCTATTCCCCTTGCAAGATAATGTCCAGATACACAGAATACTGGCATTGTTTGTTTGGGAGTGAAATGTTCTTAGGTTGTTGTTTCCTGGTATTTTTCATGCACTGGTTCAGCAGCCAGTTCAGAACCCTGTGCAGGTACAACAAATCAAACACGCTCAGGCAGAGTAATGACTGAGGTGGAAGGATTTTATTTTTAGACCGGCAAAGTCAAAATACCTCAAAGACAGAGGACATAAAAGTGGAAAGATGTTTGCCTCAGACTCATTTGGTTTCTTTTTACAGATGTTTTGTCTTTAGAGGGACTGAAAGCTGAACAGATTCTGACAACATGCATCATTAATGATTTCTCATATATACAGTAATTCTCTGAAGGATTTCTTATAGAATTAAATTTACAGAGATGTCGAGTATCATACACTCAAGAGATTTAAAAACTCACACTTTGTGTCAGCCAGCCATGAATTTTACATGTGGATTTCCCTCTAGTAGTGGTAAATACTGACGTGGCCGTTTGGCCTCGGGCCAGCTTTTGTGTCTGCACACATAGATGCACGGTGTCACTTGGTCTCTAAAAAGGATCTATTTTAAGGTCATGTTATGCAGCCATTCCTGTGTAAGCGTAAAGGATAATTACTGATTTTTGCTGTGTGGCAGTTACTTGTGTTTGTTTTTGTATCGGAGCTAACACATAAACAAAGGTATTGGACAGTTTAAAAATTCAACCTGCTGCTGGTCTTAGAGGAAATGTGAGGAGGATCTCCAGAACCACTTGGGTTCTTCTTCTGGGGCATCATGGATATCTGCAGTTAATTTCTTGACGGTCCATCCAGTAGTTCTCGAGAACAGGCTGCGATGCATGTAGAAACTTAAAAATCAAAAATTTTTCAGTAACAATCTAAAAATCAGTAGGGTTCATCCTCTGGGAACCATTTCATCTCAGTCTGTCCACTGGTTGCTGAGATATTTCAGTCTGGAACAACAGACTGACAGACATTGCCATCCCTTGAGCCACCTGCTAGCATTGTTAGCAACATCCAGCGAAACTATATCACTTCACTGTAAACCTCTTATTTTCCTGGATTCATGCTATGTTCCTGAATTCAAACTGATTTCAAAAGAAGCGGTTTCATTTTTTTAGTCCGTCCATCTTACTCTTTGAATAAAGTTGATGGGATTGGTTGTCAGCCTGAAGGAAATGAAGAACACCTGATCTCTTACTTCAGTGTTACCGGCATTACTGCTGTTTGACCCAGTGCAGACTCTCCCCATCTTCTCTCTTTACGATCCGTGACCGGTGAAGCTGTTTCACGTCGACACTGACACAAAGAAAGAGTGAGAGTTTACATTGGTGCGGTACAGTGTTCATCCTCGCACGTGCCCTCTTGTACGTGCTGGCACACAGCCTAAACTGCAGAGGCGTCTTACACCACAGACACTCTGGAAAACAAACAAATCCATCAGCGATGCCTCGCTGGCGCCACAGTCTCCCCTTCTTCCTTATGTAACGTAGGTCCTGTCACAGGGAGTCAGCTTCAGGGGCTGAGGCTCCCACAGCAGCAGCACGGGTCTTGTTAATCCTGACCCAATTTAATGGGCAGGCAACAGGGATGACGACTGGATGGCGGGATGATGATGATGTTCGCCTGGCTTGCTGGCTGACTGGCTACTGCTTGATGGCTGAATGTCTTGGGAGCAGATTTCCTGTGTGACTGGTGGACTGGCTGACTGGCTGTTTAAGGAGAGAGTATCTTAACGGTGTCTTGCTTTCATATTTCAAACAGGATGTGACTATCCAGAAATTCCTTATGTGGAATCCTTTGCTGTCTCACGCCTCAAAATTAAGACATCACTTCCTGATAATGAGTAAAGGAAACAGGGCTTTCACATAAATACCATTGCCACTTATGTGCACTTTAAATATTTTGGAATCATTTTGTTACATGCCCCCCCCCCCCCCCCTTTTGATCATGTGATGCTCCTATGTCACTGACTCATGGTCTGTGTGTTTCCTCTCTCCAGGTGAGGCTGCTAAGAGTAATTGAGGAGTCACTAAAGAGGGGGAGGGGGCTTTAGTTTGGTCTCTCTTTTCACTCCTGGCCTGACAGCAGCAGCAGCAGCAGCAGCAGCAGCAGCGACCAAATGTAGCTGTTGTTGTTTTTTCCTTTGCCTTTTTCCTGTGGATCTGGTGGTTCAGTTTTGTGGCTTTATTTCTGTTGCAGGGTTTAGTTTGGGGATGTTTGGTTAAGGTAGCGTGAAGGGGCCGGTTCTGGCGGCCCTGTAGGGTTGGACCGAGTTGGCTTCCCCTCTTTTGTTCTTTTTTGCATGCCCATCAGGTTATAGTTAGTTGGGGAGGCTTTGGGGTTGGTTAGGTTTAACCTTTTTGTTTGATGGTATGCTGAAATTCTTGGTCTTTGTTGCAACTCTTGACTTGTGTAATTATGTAAGACTTTTTTGGGCAACGAGTTTTCTTTCGGGGTCGGAACAATTTTCTATGTAAATCACTCACCACAAGGTTACACGACTACTACTAAAACATGAACTGAAAAATTAAAAGCTTAAAAAATTGTTGCTTTTATTGTGCCCACCCCCTGTACGTTTGCATTGTCTGCTTAAATAGCCGCATGGATGAAAAAGTAATTCATCATCTCAGTGATTTTTTTAATGATTTTCTGGCTGACTGTAGTGGCAGCTTGTATTGACTGACTGATTAAGAAAAATTGCTGTGCTACTTCTGGACTGGCCTGGCTGGCTGCCCAGCCTACACACACACGGTTGGCATACTATATTGTGTTACATATTTCCTGTGCGATTTATGAATGGGATTACTTGCTTACTGACTGTTGAATAGTTCCCGTACTTCATTTGCAGGCTGATTGGCCACTGTTTGACCTACAAAGTGCCTGGCCAACTGAAGAGGGGATACAAATGTATTTTCCATCATTTCTTTGGAAACCTACATGCGACTGAGTGGCTGATTGATCGGCAAATTGATTGCTTCATCCCCAGCTGACTGCCTGGCTGACTGATTTTGCAGGCTGGCGCTACAAACAAACATTGCTCCTCATCAGCGGCGGTGTCAACACATGTAAGATTTATGACTACGTCCACCTGGTAATTAAGGAGAGTCACTTGTTTAATGAAACGAGGTGACATGACAGCTGCCAAAACACTAGTTGGTGGAGACGAAGGGAAAGACTGCGGGTGGGAAATTAACAGAGTGGAAAGGACTTAAAGGGAGTAAAGCAGGGGTGAGAAGACGGGAGGAGGGAAAGGCTGGAGCAGTGAGGAAGGGGAGGGAGGGAGTGGGGTGGTGACAGAGCGAGGAGTCGGGGAATAAGTGTGTGTGAGAGAGAGAGAGAGGGGGAGATGTTGATGATGAGGCACTGAGGAAGCTCTCTCTTTCACTTCCTCGCACCAGATGCATCAACAGATTGTCTAACTGCATCAAAATAGCGTTATTACACTGCTCCTGACATAACTGCCTTCTTGACACGTCCACCCACCCAGACACAAACACACCCGCACACACTCTCAGTCACTCACATACTACACGTTCAAACAGAGCAGCAATTCAATGTTTCCACTGGACCCTTTCTTTTTAATGATTCATGCATTTCACAGAAGCCATAAATGGGAGAGAAAAAAAAAAAAACCTTTGCACTATCAAACCTGAATTATGTAAATGTAATAGATTTAAATTATGTATTCAATGCCTCCTTTTAAGTGTTTCAGATACACTTGAATAAACATTAGCATTGCAAGTCGTGGGTGCAGCTCCATGCCAATGCAAACTGACCTTTAACCCTGCTGGGTTTTGGCAGTGTAATTTGATCAAAGCCCAGTTAATGTTCAGCACAGAGAGGAAACAAAGCCTATGTGGGATGATGATGATTGAGTTGGGAAAGAGCAATTTACTTTCCTCTCTTGATAGCTGTAAGTGTTCTTGAACAAGGCGCAGCTAGTCGAGACAGTGCTTTGTAATTTCAGGAATGAAAAGAGTGTAATAGATATTGTTAAAAAGAATAGAAAAAGTGCAGCAAATCCCAGCAGACGGGTGTAGTTCAAGAGTTACAACTGATTCAGCTGATCATTGGATTTATAACAAACTTTCAGATACTGTTCACAGAGGTGAGAACAGCTGTCAGCAGGAACACAGTTAGTGTCGACGTTTGTGATAAAGCCCAGGCTCTAGGACGGGGACAGTGGCAGCAGTCGACCCTAAAGTGAACCATGGGGTTTCATTGAGTCACCTGATAGTTAAATAATTAAATGATAATTAGGCCAAATGGTGTTGTTACCTCGTCTGAATCATGCTGTGCTCAGCTATAGACACACATACGCCTGCAGACTTCGCAGGCACACACACTGTTGTGAAGCATGATTGTGCAGCACTTGGTCCGTCCCATGGAAATATCTGATTTGGTTTGGAGAGTGATGGTGCAGTCTGTTATAAATAGTTCTCCCTAAAAGCTAAAAAACACTATCTGCTATTGATTAGCTGTCAGCACATGTTAAAGCTCACTGTCGCTGGTCACACAGTCTGCCCGGTACGCTAAGCCACACACACACACACACACACACACACACACACACACACACAGATAGAGAGAGAGAGAGTCATGTAAAATGTATGCACAAGCTCTATCCTCCTCTATGTTTTCTCTGATGCTCTGTAACACACATATTCACACACACACACACACACACACACACACACACACACACACACACACAAACAGTACACATGCACATAAATACATGTAAATGCCTTTTCTATGTATGCAGATGTATAAATAAAAACAAATCACAGACAAAATCTACATTCATGGGCACACACACACATGCGCACACACACACACATGCACACACACCATAGCATTTCACCATTTGCTCTGCTTCCTCTGACTTGAATGATTCATGCATTTGACTCTACCACCCCGAATTCCAATGTGAAATCATTGGTTTATTGAAGCTGCAGTGACCAATGGCACATGTTTTAACACACTACACCCACAGTCCAATCCCAACTTTACTCAATATCTGATGAGCACAAAAATCCATAATCACAGGCAACTTGTTAGGATGCTCTTTGTAAAAAATCCAAAGTTAGTATTGTTTTTATGCCTGTGGGTTATGACTTTTGAAAACACACTACCATTCTATATTTGTGGATTCCCATAGAACAAAAATATGAACTGTCTGGCTAATGATTGTTTACATCCTGTGTAAAAAAAAGCAAGTTTCCCATGACCTCCTCTGAAAAATCTGGCATCGACAGAAGAGTGGATTTCTGGGAAATAGTTTCTCCCTACCAAGCCTGGCATGTTTTAGACATCCTTTTTAGGTATCATTACATTTTTACCAAATTTAGTGCTGCTGCTGGATCTAGTGCCAGTTGCCCTACAGTTACTAAACATAATGCATGTATTCCCATGCACACCAGATACACCTTAAAACACCTGGCTCTCTGTGGTTTACGGCACAGGGTTTAGGAGGACGTTTGCTCTGTGGTTTCTTTTATGTGGTAAAGCTCTTTGTAGCCATTTTGATTTGATGAATATAGGATATGAGGAATATCGTGACAACTGGAAACCAGACAGTTTGCTTATGTAATAAAATTTTTGCTCATACATGCTCAGCTTGGTTCTGCCAAATGCCTCTTTGGAGCCGCACAGTGCCGGAGACATCGTGATTGTACTGGACAGCTTCCAGGTGTTCATGTATATGAATGTCTGGACATTGAACAGTGTGTTGCTCACTCTAATAGTGGCAGTTGGGAGTATTACTGAAGCAATGGAATAAACTGTATGTTTTTATGGTGCAAATAAATATATAGTATGAAGCCACAGTTTTGATTTAATAAATAACATGTAAACTGTCCTCACCAGAAAAAGACAGAACAGCTACACATTGCTTTCTTTAAAACACAACTGTAATCGTTCTGCAAAATCTTTTGTGGCTTAACCCATCAGCACCACAATCAGCTGTTCAGACAGTGGCCCTATCTGGACCTGCTGCAAATAGATTTATGATATATAGTGAACAGTAATTCTGTGAACTGAGAGGTATCGGTCCCAAGAAACTCTTAAAGGTCAGTATTTTACACTTTCCCTGTGTTTAATTTGAATTGTTGATCCACAAAAAATTATATTTGTGGTTTTAAGAAACAAAAACCATCTCAGAGTAGTTTTACATCTCCTCTCTCAGGCTTCTCTCTGGAGCTCCAGTAACAACAGGTCGGTGAGCCAATCAGAAGAGAGGATCTGAGCCTTTCTTCTGATTGGTTGACTGGTTTCTGAGTGATTGAATAAAAATATCACAGACTTCAGATAAACACTCAGAGGAACCAAATCCTGAAAGGTTGAATGGTGGGTCCAGGTGGGTGACTGCTTTGTTGTGACATCACAAAATTACAGAAGTCCTGACAGCTCATTTTAAAGCTCAGTTTCTGAATACAGGCTGTGTGCATTTCTCTGTGGACTGAGCGCTTTGATACTTTCACAGTTTTATTATAGAACCTAGACCTGCTTTATAATCAAAGAAGACATGGAAATCTCACTTTATACAATCTGGTACCTTTAACTCATTCTTCTAAAAT
This sequence comes from Seriola lalandi dorsalis, assembly GCF_002814215.2. Lineage (NCBI taxonomy): Eukaryota > Metazoa > Chordata > Actinopteri > Carangiformes > Carangidae > Seriola > Seriola lalandi. The sequence goes on along the minus strand of NW_019525445.1, from coordinate 765,456 downwards.
CTACAGAATTACCAAATTGCTTATACCTATTATCACCTTTAAGTAGCCTATTAACCTTTTATAGCTACATATATGTAAGTGCATGATGATGTATTACCACACCGTGGACTTTTCTAGTTGAGTACAAAAGTATAGCTACAAATTTCAGTTTTACAATCATAACAGTCGTGGTTGTAGATAGTTATAATCTATGAACTCTCTACGGGGACAAAAACAGTTGTGTACATGTCAGGAGGATGACTGAAGAGAGGTGAGTAATTATCTACCTCTCGCCTGTGGTTAACCACACTGGAATAAAAAGTACAAAGCTCATCAAGACCCACAGTGCTCAGTAAAGCCTAAAATATATAAGGGAACCCACAAATGCACAGAAGCAACTAATAGTATATCAAAGCATGATTAGATTATTAATATCATGCATTGGAGCAAAATAAAAAAAGAAAATGTTACAACACAGCAGAAAATATTATGAAAGGAATGTCATAATCAAGCCCATGAGAATTTGATATCTAAGGCATTATAGAACCTATAAATAGGAAATGAAGAGCACCACATAAAGCACTGTAAAGCCTCATTAGAATATAAAATTAAATGTGCTATTCAAGACGCACTCCCGCTGTTCGAGATGTGTTTGGCACATGTGAAGAATTGACGTACTGAACATCATCGCGTGATCCCCTCCACCTGATGGCTCCAAGATGAAAACCTCAAAAGTGAGATGATTTGGATGGTCACAGTTTGTATCCTCCATGTCAGTAATAAAGTATTCTGGGAAAGATAACATAGCTCTCTGCTGAACAAGGATCTCATAGCTGGCAGGCGAGCTTCAAAGGCAGCAAAGGTACAAAACAGGGAGAACGTGCTGCCTGAGAGGCCTGATAAAAAAAAGGGAAAAAACAGTCATGTGTACTGCAGCAGCTACACAAACATTCACAAATACAAAAGTCTGAGGTGATAATTGTATTTTATGCAGAAGTGTAACTGAAAAAATGCAATTCTATTGTTGGAAAAGTCCACGCACTGAATGGTGACCATGCAGAGTTATTTTCATTCAGGGGACGGTGCAATTCTTTGCCCCATTTAAAAGCTATACTCCATGACTTTAAATCCACTCGAAAATCCCTCTAAGGTTTGACCTAGATCTGATACACCAACAGGCTGTATCAATGATTGTAAAGCTCATTAAAGTCAAACACACTCTCATTCGTAATGTGAAAACATTATGCAGCAGGTTTTGACCAGTGCACAGCAGATTTAGTGGCTCTAGTTTGTCACAGATTGATTACATAAGTACACTTACCAAAACAAGGTTGAGAGATTTAGAGAAAAGACATAAAAATCCACATTTCTGTTCTTTTTTTGTTAGAGTTTTTTTTAATTGTGCAGATTGAAGCAAGTGGTGCGCATGGAGATCTATATCTCGCGTCTAAATGTTCATTGTAGTGAACGTTGTGCAGTATTTGTATTGTTTTAAAAATCTCTTCCAGGACATCTGGTGCCCGTCGGACTAGAATAGTTTACACAGGACACAGGTGGCTCAAGAGATGGGTGGTTAGAGGATGATCTGTCAGGAGAATCACAAGCAAATACCACACTTGTATTTTAAGCTGAAGGTCAAGCGCACACACGGAGCATTTGAAATTAGACCTGGGGCAAAGAGTATTTGGAAATATGCTTCATGGTTTTTTCCAGTCCATTTACAGACACCAGATGGTTGGTATTTGTCACATTGCACGCTTATGGGTATGGTACAAGGTCGGATAAGTGTGCTCCTACATTTATAATGAATGTATCGTCAGTGTAGGGTTTGTTAGAATTCATCTGTTTGTTGCCTCTCTCAAAACAAGTGCCACAGAGTGCTTCACAAGTCAATAAAAAAAACTAAAACAAAAGAGATGACACAGACACAATTACACAGCAGAAAATAGGAATCAATAAAAGCCAAGTCTGTAAAAATAGGCTTTCAAACACTGTTTGAAACATTGCTGACCAATCAAGAATATTGTCTCTTTATTCTGAATTTCAAATTACCTCAGCATCTCATGCATCTGAGCTCTTGGTTAGCATTTTATCTTAAACTGCCGCTGAACCTTCAGCTTTCAGTCAGATAGCTTTAAACTAGAACACACAGCTCCCTGAAACAAACCATACTCTGGAGTCTTCCTCTCAGCAGACCTGTGACTCTTCTTCAAATGCATCATAGAAAGAAACAACTTGACTGTATTAATTTCACAAGCATAGAAGCTACTTTGTACTCCCCAGTGCTAGAAGCCTGCAGTGTACTGGAAAACAAATCAATTAATAGTGAAATACATGCTATCTTAGGGCAGAAACAAAAACTCCTTTATCCTTATTTTAATTTTTAAACAACAATATTTTATGCATGCAACATCAAAACAAATCCCGACTTATTTTACATCCAGTTCATCCATATTACACTCCTGCACAAAGCGAACATTTGCTAATTAATACAAAACACAAAATACAGCTGAGGATGGTGGGGAAGCTTGTTTTGTTTGTTTTGCATCATAAATCAAAAGTATTGACTTGCATCACAGCTCATGGCAATCCATCCAGTAGCTGAGACAAGTCACCAGAGCAAAACTCCGCCATAGGGAGAAGAATATCTTGAATGTCTATACAAAAGGATGTGCCAGTGCACCGGGTGGGTGTTGAGATATTTCACAGGATTAGTAAAAAAAAAAAAAAAAAACTTGACCTCCTGGAAGCAACACAAGAAAAAGTCATGGGATTAACAAACTCATTAGGATTGATCCTCTGCACATAATGAATTTCTGGTACCAAATTTCACGGCAATCCATGTCCAACAGTCTTAAGACTTTTCGCTCAAAACCAGGGATGTAAACTTCATGCTGCATGCTACTATAGGGGAAAAGTCATTAATACTCAGGGGAACATGTGAGTTACATTTCACGGTAATGTGTCCAATAGTTACGGTCTTGACAGTCCAACAGACCAATCCTGGAGCCACACCTCCACAGGCAAATAAACAAAAACTGTGTTCAATATAATACCTACAATAACACGGAGTGCGGTTGGGGGATGACTAAATGTTTTAACTTATATTTGGTATGGTTAAGCTGTTGCAATATTGAGACACGGTACAGCACAGTGGTTCATTATTTCTCATCTGTAAATGAATAAAAACAACACTGAATCATGTTCCGGTCTGTCACTGCAGATTCCCTTCATTATTCTGTTGTTAGATAATGTGATTCAACATTTACATTCTTACTTTATCAGTTACAGACTGATATAGAACCTTAAAATATGTCTCTGGGCACATACACTGCACAAGCCCCATGACTCCTCTGTAATTGTTCCTGCCTCAGTTTGTCCTCACAACTAGATGCACAGTATGAGAGCGCTCCATGTGTGCATGTCTATATTCTTGTGAAAGTGTGGGTATGAATTCCTCCACCTATGAGTATCTGGGTACATCCATGTACAGTATGGACATCTGTGCTCACCGGTGGCTTTAAATAGAAGCCTGGACTCAGGTGATTATCAAGGGAAGTGTACAGTCCATCCCACGCCATCTGTTTAAATGTGGTGTTTTCTAATTCAAATGTTGGGAGATTTTGTGTAACCCTTGCGTTCGTCCTTTAACGTTGAGCAAGAATTAAGAGGAGAGAACAGGAGGAGACAGAAAGTTTTTTTTTTTTCTTTTAATGACAGACCATATCACAGTCATAGACCTCTGTGTCTCTTGACAGGTGATGTCATAATGCTGTCACGCATGCTGAGGGTTTGTAACATCACAGCGATCCGCCCTCCAGGCCGATCCAGGACAGTGGCCTCTGACATGAGATCTGTTTTTTTTTTTTCACTCAGACCGTCTCCATCTGTCATTGCATCAGTACTTGGAATTTCAATGCATGTTTGTGTTCACGTTAAAGCGTTTCAAATGAATGAGTGAATAAATGAATGTTCAACAGACGTCTGTGCATCATTTACAGCCGTGGACAGACTGTGGAAACAGCCAATAAAAAGCCACTAGAGAATAAAAAAAAGTCCAAGTTGTTTTATTTTGTTATACAAGGTTTTACAAGGCTGACTTCCACTCTCTTTTACTGCTGTTTTAAAGTATTTTATTTAGATAAGATAAAAGACTTTGCTAGTAGATACAATAACAAAATAAATAACAAAAAATTTCTCTTTCTTTAATTTGTCTTATGAAAGTCAGATTAATCCATATCACCACAGCACAGTAATCCCTGTAACTCCAAAGTGCTATTTGTCTCCAGAGGTATCATCATACTGAAGTTATTTCACGTCATTAAAAAAAAAAAAAAATAGAGAAGTGAATTGTGGGTCTGTCTCTGTAGAGATTATATCAACCTCCAGCTGCTTTCATATGTCTGAACTCAATTAAGCATGACCTTACAATGCACTTGGAAAAATGTTTAATCACCTATAATCAAAATAAAGTATGGTAATTGAGGCTGAATACCAGTGTGGCCCAGGAAATTATAATTCCAGCATGCAAGTCCTGCAAGGTTAGATGTCTTACGCACGCGCACACACACACACACACACACACACACACACACACACACACACACACACACACACACACACACAGTCTCATTGACTACAGATTTAGATTTGGTCTCGTATAATCACAACATTGTAAAATAATATTTGTAGAGTCAAATGTTTAGACTATTATATATGGTTAGTATATCCTGCATGGGACACATCTATTTTAAACATTTGAGACATTGTATGTAGATTTTTTATTTCACATAAGGGCTTTTAAAATAATTTTTGATGGAAAAAAAAAACATTATTTGCTTGCTGTCCTTTTCAATGTATGAAACACCTTCCAATTTAGACAATTAATAAAACATTTCCTGATGTCTTCTAATGAAAAAATGAAATGTTTATCAAAGTGAGCGAGAGCAAGCACACTGTGACCATAAATCCAACGCACCCTTCAGCATAAAGGCGGTGCTTTTAAATTGTCTCTGACCCCGCCCACTCGTTAGCCCCGCTTCTGCGTCAAGTGCTGACCTTTTAGCTCAGGTAGCTCTACTGAAGCAAAGCTAGCCTGCTAATGGGGCTTTAGGATGGGGCTCGTCCAAAAATCCATCCACCTGTCAGCTGTTGGCCTCAGACGCCACCTGAAGAGGAGTTTTTTTTTTTCTTTCTGTCAAACTTTTGGCGGGCTCCTCCCAAGAGGATTCCTGTCTGCAGAGAGGCCGTGGATTCCTTCACTTCCCATGCACCAACCAACCGTAAGTACTCACCCACCCTCACTCCCACTCACCCATGCTGGTGCTAGCATGCTCGTTGCTCGCTGATGTGTTTGGCTCTGATCGGTGGTTTGAGCTGTTCTGGGTGTGAGACTGCAGCTGCAGTTGGTTGTGAGAAGCAGCGAAGTCCTGCTCTCTGTTGTCTGTCTTTTGGCGTTATGCTGATTCATGTCCCACACTGTGAGGACACCGCTGGGCACTGCTGGAAAACAGTTTATTTAGACTTGGTCAGACCGCAGCTGGAAAGGTTTTTTTTTTTTTTTTTTCATTTTTTCTGCACAAACTGAAATGAAACTGAAATAATTTCCCCATCCCTTTTGTCACATCACGGGAATCTCAACATGTCTCTTTTTGTCTGTGGTCACATATAGCAGAAGAAGTCACATTCACATTTTCTCCACGTAGTTCACATTCAGCTGAGCTTTACAGAACAGACAGGCCTTCTTCATTACATGATTACCTCTAGTTCATGCACAGGTGTCCATACCATCATCCCTACATTTCTGTTCTTGTGTTGATGCTCATCTGCTGTGCCTGTAACAAATAAGAAGAGACTGCCTGCTGCAAGTCTTCACATCTTGTGATTTTAATATGTATAAGTTTTAATTATCAGCTGCATATCTGGCATGTTGGCCTGTTGTTGCGTGTTAGGCTGTTTGCCATGGTTCAGACGCATGCAGTTCTTTGGGTTTTATTTCTTATCACTGATTGATCCTGATCTGTTGCCCTGCATCCTAATCTCTAATTTTGCTTTTTTGGGGGGGAGAATGATGAGGTATTCCCCCCCCACGCCTCAGACTCTCGACATATTTCATTAAACCTGTTCATTCAAGTATAGTTTGCTACTGATTATATTCTGATGAATATTAATGTATGTGTATTCATGTATGTGGATGAGTGACAGGCACATACCTGCAAAGCAGCACCCACTTCAAGATAGTGTGCGTAGATACTCAATATTTATAGAATATTTGGCCAGTTTGATTAGTTGGGGATCTTCTGAATGGAATATAGAGCAGGCTAAATGGAGAACAGAAATAAATTACACTGTCACAGGTTCGGTTGTCTTTCAAGAGCACTTCTTGTGGGCGCTCCACTACCTTTGATTATCTCAGTTGTACACCAAATCATAACAAGCATACTATAGAAATAAAAAAAGAGGTCAGTGCAACTATTTGTGTACTTGTTTATTTAGATTTCATTTATGAGTTTAAACCAACTGGCATGTTCAATTTTTCCTAGCAATTTTTTTTAAACTTCAAAGCTCCAAAGCCAAATAATTCTCCAACCCTAAAAAGCCTATTAGCAGTTTTTGTTGAACATAATACATTATATTTGTCTGAGATTCCTTTTTGGGGCCATGATAAAACGCAAGATACAAGGGCTGTGTGTGTGAAATGGCAAGAGCCTTATAAATAAGCACTTTTACTCAGTAAGTGTGATTTGTTTTTTTAATAGGAATACCATGCTCTTTCTCTTTCCTGGGCAATAAGTAAATATAATAGTGATACCACACTATGAGACTTACACTTTATTGCCTTGGATTTTGTTGTTATTGTAATATTGAGATATCTTATTTGGGTTTTCTAGCTCAATAGAATGAACAGTGATAATTTTTTTAACTGTGAAAGTTCTCGACCTTTTGGAATTTGTTTGATAAAATCATCCTAACTCGAAATCCACCTTCTAGCTTTTCCTAGAGCTTTCTACCATAACATGTCTTCACCAGTGGAAGAAGTTTGCTCTGTTGACTTGAAGATGATGAAGATTTTAGGATGTCTTATCCATGTTGGCCTAAACACTACAAAATTATTTCTTGACCTTTGAAATAGTGCTCTGACTGAATGATGTCATTGTAAGTTGACCGCCCTGATCTTGAGCTATTTCAACAAGCAGACCACAACAACCGATCACTTCATATGGAGTAATGTGAGAAATTACAAATGGGCTCACAAACAGCTGAGTGGCCATGATGCAAATTGCAATACAAACACAAACGACCTGAGAAGTGAGTGGATGTGGATCGTGCATAGGGGCAGGGAGGTGTCAGCGAATGGTTTGAGGAATATGAAAATGAATCGTATTCTGTATGGCCTTCATAATAATAGAATAGCACCCACATGTTAGACAGAGCTCTCCACCACCAATCATCAAAACACCACACAAGGGAATATGTTTTGGATGGATGGTGTTTATCCCTCCAGTAGAGTTCAGAGACTTGGAAAATCAATGCCAAGGAGCACTGAAGCTGCTCTGGCGGCACAACCTTGAATTTGAATGTTGCAATTGACTGACACTGAATTTAAATGAGAGACAAAATCTGCTTAACATTGTGCCATACTATGAAACATACTCCAAAACAAGGTTCATCGTGCTTATAATCATGATGTATCTATATCAAGTCCAAATTCCTGTAGAGAATTCTAAAGTGAAGCTCCTGATGTGTGTGTCTGTGTGAATCTAAATACCCCCCACCTGCCACATGCTGGCTTCTCCCTTTGCTCACTTAGTTCCTGGAAGACAGCCCGTCTTTCCTCATTCGGAAGTGGATCCCAGCAGGTCTGACGAGATGGCCGCTGATATCATTGAGAACAAGAGTCATGCAGATCAGAAAGAGCTTTGTATGTGTTGAGTTAAACATCAAGATCATACAAATGCTGGTATTACATATGCAGCGTCGAAGAAACGCAAGGTAATTATATGTGACGGTGAAGAAAAAACACCTCAACACGTCTGTGTGTACTGTGCTCGCACACCTTTTTTTTTTTTTTTTTTTTTTTTTTTTTTTAAATCACAATCACATTTGTTGGCTGTCATGTGTAATAGGAGCTAGTGACATTGGTCCACAGGCGCTACCAAGCCATGAGCTCGCTGACAATCGGTGCGCGGCGGTGCAGAGCGCCCGTGTCTGCTGTCTGTGTGCATCTGTCATCAGCGCGTAACATGAAAGTAAATGTCAGATATGAAAAGCACCAGCCAAGGACGTTGTAGAATTATTTCCAGTTGTCGATGCTTAATGGAAAATTCCACTTCACACACTGATGCGTACTGTAAATCAGGCATTTCATTGTATTTCAGGTGCTATATCTGTTGCATGTTGTTCATGAATATGTTGCAGTTTACCTCCGTGTCATTCCCACTGGTCTCGCCCATATCTGTTCCCGCTTCTTTACGTAATTTCTCTCATTACTCTGTATGAAATTAAATCAGTGGTTGTGCTCTGCGTGATGAGGATGTGGCGATGAAACGGTTCAGCTGGTGGTCAGTGAAATGCAGATGCGCGCATCAACCAAACAAATTTTGGGGAGAAAGAAGCAGAGGCATGGATTGATGATAGTGGCTGGTGGAAAAATGATGACAGCACCATGAACTGTGTGATCTGTCCCTGGAGGCATTCGGAAGAACTGCTGCATGTATTTGGTGTGTAAACATTGGTAGAAAATGTAACCTAAGCTAAACTAGAAATAGCTGATAGCAGAAAAACCTAATTCCCGTGTCCTCTATGTTGCAGTGACAGTTGTCGAGTGGTGCTGAAACGCTGTCAGTCAGCGGCACCTTTACACTCGTTTTCACAGCCACTCGTTTGCTGAGGGATCTAATGATGCTTGTTGCTATGATATAATTCAGTGGAGGCTGGTGTGAGGCGAGTTAAAATCATCCTCAATCTGTCTACATACATTACTTTTCCCCCTCCCATTGCCAAGGGAGCAATATGCATACTTGTTGGGTGTGTTTTATTATGCGAGCATGCCTCTTGAGCACATATGCATTTCTTTCAATTGCCAAGACTAAGGTGAGCGCTGACATTTTTTGTTATCATCTCGCCCATTTCCAATTTAGATTCCCTTTTGCATTTTAAGCTGCTACAGTTATTCCTGTTGACATTTTTGTGTCTGTTTTAAACGTTGCTTTGCAGTCCACCAGAGCACTTAATTCATTTTGCTGTGAGTTTTGCTCTTCGGAAACTCAAACACAAACACAAGTAATTTATTACACTTGATTTGCATTCATTCCCAGCAGCGGTTTTAAATAACAAGGTTTTCAACATCTGAAAAGGATTGATTTTCCACTTAAATTTTTAATTTTAAACAAACTGCATGACAATATTAGTGTGTTTTGTAAAGTCTGACCGATATTGGATTTTTCGGGCAGATGCTGATACCGATATCCGATCGATATATCGGCCAATATTTATATATATATTACAAATATTCAACTAAATCATAGTCTTTGCATCTTTTAATATCAATGTCTATGTAAAATATTCCGATATATTTGCTGTCCCTGGACATACTGGAGTCTGTTCTATAATCTGCTGCAGATTTGAACATTTGGTCTGTGCAACATGAGCTGTAAAGATGGACCCTCCGGTGATGTCTGCCAGAGTTTAAGAGGTTAACACCCTGAGGCAGGAGGCAGAGGAAAACAATTATTTAATGGTTCTTAGAAAAGGCCCCAAATGATGCACTTTAACACAGAATTGACTGACTGTGAAGGACTTATAATTTAAACATATGCCTAGGGGGTATGCCCTCTATCTCCCAGGTAGTCCCCACATAAAAGGCCAAAGAGAGGCTGATCATCCTTGTTATGGCAAAAATAGGGGTTTAAAAAGAACAGATGTGTGCATGCAGTATACCCTTTTCTTGGGTGGAACATCCTTGAATGTATATGATACAACATATGATCGTGGCATAAGAGTGCACAGCACACACACACATACACGCAAAACCACATGCGTCCAGAGAAGAACGTCTGTGGCAGCTTGAATGCTCCAGGGTGTTTCTATTGAAACATTTATCCTTTAACCTGGGTGGTATGCCCATGGTGTTACCACTGAGAGAGTGGCACGGATCTACATGTCTCCAGGCTCGCTGAGCCGTACCATCACCCGTCCGGTGGCACATGTAGCGTCTTTAGGCTAGTTATTAGAGCAGGTGCTGGCTGAGAGCAGACATGTAATGTGCAATGGAAAAGAAAGGCAATAGGAGGTATCTATAGAACACAGGCCGTATATGAAAAGGCATTAATTAAAGTGAGGTGAGTCAGATGGACTACCAGCAGTAGACGACCTGTTTGTTACAGAAAATAAACCTGCAGTTCCCCAAGGTTAATGACAGGGGCTGGTTATATATTCTGTTTACATAGGAATGAGAATGTCCAGTCTTGATTTGAGGTGTAATGATTCAGCCTCTAGCTAATCCTGTCTCTATGTTACAGTGTCCTTGAGTAAGACCAGCAACGTGTCTTGTGCGAGTGTGACGGCATTTGATTTTTGGCAACGAATAAATTATATGCTGTAATAATAATTCACCATAACATTATCATTGTCTTTTAGTGTTGGACACCTGTGGAGACATTGCAAATAAAATAAAACTACATCATTCTCCTCTTTGACATCAGAGGTAATGCCAAGCCTTGGGGGTGGGTAGGGTGAGTGTGAGTGGAGCCACTTGCCAGTAGGGACGTTAATGGCACCACTGTCTCTCTATTTTGTGTCAGAATTGTTGTGCGCCTGATAAATATACAGTGTATTGTGCAATGTTCTTTACCTCCTGTTGTTGGCATTGATTTCCTTCAGTCTGTGATAACCAGCGTAGCATCACGAGTCGCTGCGGCCCGGCAGAACGGGGCCAACGGCTGCACGTGTGTCTCACAGTGGGAGAACTGAGGAGAGCACGGTGGAGTTTTAATACTGAGATACATGGACAAAATAGCAGAGATGATTAGGGATGTCGCGTTGTGGAAATTATCCCACCGGGCGGGAAATGACAGCGTTCATGACAGTAGCGGAGTTACCGATCACACCGGGACGCGTGTGTCGGCTCTATATCTGTAGATTAAAAAGTTTGCAGATTGCCACATTAATGTTATCAGGTTCGCTTTTGGTGTTAAGTTTTAATCTGAAATGCTGCCAAATATGAGCTTTTGCTTTTTGCCTTGACACCAAATACTCCTCCATCATCGTGCCAAGATCGCCATTCAAAATGAACAGTAGAATCCACGGACTGAAGTTACTTTTGACTGATTCAAGCTCATCCATGATTTGTGTAATCTGGTCTCCCCTCTGTTCTTAGGCCACAACCTTTGATTACAGTAACACATCTCTCAAATGAGATGCAGTGGTGCTGGATGGGATGCAAGCTAAGGTTTGTTGCCTGCAGCGTGGTTGTGAGATATTGCCTGGTTAACTAGTGGACCAAAAGGCCGCTGAAACAGTCAGTCCACGTGTGTGCACTTGAGCCTCCCCTGTCACAGTCACCCAGCTTGTCGACTAAATGGGTCATAACACCATTACTGCATGAGTCATAATGTACACATGCATACTTGCATATAATGTACATGAAGTGCATCACTAAACGTTTAGTCCCTATATCATCAGAAATAATTTAAAAAGCTCTAAGTACAACATAATGGATTTTCTTGACCCGCAAATTTCAGCTCGCCACCTCAGCCCGGTGCCGCGTGTAAGCACGTGTCGGTGACTTTTGCATAATATCTCCCTACACAACAGTGCATGACTGACGGGCCGCACTGCCACCCTCCCCGCCCCATGCAACAATGCTGAATTCAGCACTATGGCTCCGTTTGTGCTTTTTTAAATCTGTCAAATTCAAGTTATGAATTTATGCGAGGCTGCCAACAGCTCACTATTGTTCTCTCTACCTATCACAAAAATAGTTTACAACTGTATTCATTTGGATTTCATCGCCAACAAAGCGTGCATTAGTCATAATCATCTCAAGACTTGGGGAGATTTACACCAAACACTGCGCATCTCTCGACAATGTAGGTACACTGCAGTAAATTTGAATATTTCCAACATGGATTAAACCAAGCTCGGAGCAATTTTTTATCTCTTCATTATACACTCTACTCTCTAAATTTCTTTGGAAGTACAGCAGAGTGGAAGTTCATACCACGGCACGTTTTGTAAATCTCATAAAGCTCTCTGTGAGACACCATGTAAGTTTAAGCAGGTGAATGCAGAGTCTGATTGCAGAGTGATTATCCCCATATTGAAAGTGTCAGAAGCTGAGGGACCTTCATGTAATGCACATTTAGTCTGAAGACTTCTTTCCGCTTCTCCACTCCGCTCTGCAGCACTCTGTTCGCTGTGATGTCTACTGAACCTGACTGAAGACGGGCAAAATAGAATTTGCTGAAAATGCTATAAAACCAGTAGATCTGGAGAGAGAGAAAGGGCTAGCCATATGTACAATTACTATAAATTGATTGATGTCCACCGTGTTCCCCGTCATATAAAACTCACGGTGTAGCACAGACTGCAGCCACAGAATAATACCCAGGGAGTGCTTCCTCACTCAGAGGCGTAACACAGGTGGATGGTTAAAAAAAAAAAAACAAACACATTTTGATATCAGAGTTGAACAACTATTTCCTATGTGACCAGCTCTCCACACGGAGACAGTACAACTTAAAAACTGACCCTGCATTCCCCACTTTTTTTTTTTAGGGGGGGGGGGGGGATTTCTCTCCCAGAAAGTAAATAAAGCAATACTGTGGGGAGAATAAAGGTTTTCAGCTCAGTGCGAACCTCCTGCTCTCAGGCTGAAATAGAAACACAGCAATTCCATTTTACTCAAAATGGGTGGCAGTGTGGAGAACCTGAGGAGCATATATATATATATATATATATATATATTTTTTTTTTTTTTTTTTTTTTTCTTCTTTGTAAGCACAAAGACGGATTTGAAACACATTTGTAGGTTGAAAAGCAGGACTGTGGCAGCAACACACTGCATAAATCAGCACAGTACACATACTGCATATTGTATATGTATGCACAGATATTGAGCTTCTGGCTGTATTTCTTCTTACAGAGACAAATAAAAAAACAAAACACACACACACACACACACACCAAAACAAAACACAACATTAAACACCTGACTTCTCTTCTATGTCTGTATCTTAGTTACCCTAAACTAAAATGGAAATCCAATTCTGCACAAGTTGTACAAATTGGGGCTTAAGGACGAGTACAGCATCGCCACCTCAGTGGACCGTAGTAATGGGCTTCCTCATTACTCTGAGGTCGGGCTGTGTTTGAACAGTAATAATCGCTCTGCGGCAAGTGAACTCCTCTTCAACTGCCTCTGGGTCATTAGAGCCAGTTAGAGGACTGGAGCACCTTGATTAATAAATAGGATAGAGGTGCATCACAGTCTCTCTCTCTCTCTCTCTCTCTCTCTCTCTGCCTCATTTCTTATCCTTTAGTTACATTTACCGTTATGATTTCCAAGAGCCCTCGACCGGCTTCTGTAATTGGACCCAGTGAATCTTCTGTGGAGGGGGGGGGGCCTCTAAGAAAGAGGAAAGCCTAATAGCATGTCATAATTTTCTCCTGGGGCTTTCAGAACATTTTGAACTTTCTTTTGGCACTTTGCTTAACTCTCTCCCCCTGCGGTATTCTTTGGCTTAAAGAGACCACTGGCTCCCTTTTTATTAAACATGAATGGCCGCCTCAATTCGCCAGTTATAGAGCCGCCGTTGTGTAAAATTGCTTGCGGTGGTTTTAAGCAAGACATTAGCTGTGCACAGGGCACCTCATTGATTTTCTCTCCTCTCTACCTCTTTCACCTTCACTCTTTGCTGCCGGTCTTCATTTTAAAGATGAAGCATTTTCTTATCTGCCGCCAGTCTGGCTCTGGCTCCATCTCTCTCTCGCTCCTCTTTGCTCGCCCTCTGATCGATCAGGGTGTTCCCTCTTTGCCACTCAAGTCAGTTTCTCTCTGACAAGGAAGAGGTTGTCGTACTACATTTTCGCAACACGCCGTTTGACATAATATGAAATCGTGTTGTCTCTGTTTTTTATAAAGGGGGGAGGCTTTAGCGAATATATTGTGAATGTAATTTACTAGATTGATAATGTTTCTGTTGTAGCTGTACCGTAGCCTATACTTTTAACAATGAGTGGAGGAGCGTCTTAATGCAACGGAGTATATTAGCTCCACAACTGCTTTGCTGGTACAACAATGCACACATTTTGATCCACAGAAACTTAGAATGAAAATTCATATTTGTTTTCCTATAACATCTCGATGTTCCCTTGTAGTAGATGACGCAAGTCGGGTGTCATCAGCTGAAAGCCAAACGCTTTCTCTTCTGAGTTTCAACACATCTTTTGTGAGCCGCAACTTCTGAACAAGCGGCAGTTGTTTCTCTGCGTGGCTGTGTGTTGCGTGGCATGAATGAAACTGGGTTGGGCTTTTTACACGTTTGTTTGGAAATACGGTGAATGGAAACTGGGACACTGGATTTCAAATGCAGATTAGCTGGATTAAATTGCAGGTATCGTCATCATTTCGAAAAGAAAGTTTTTATCCTCTTGGTTTCTTCATCTCGGGCTCCCGAAAGTATTTGGACAGATTAAAATTATGTTAAACAGTCACTTGTCTTGCGCTTGTTATTTTTCTGATGATGCAGAACTGGTTTTTAGAGCTTATGTAAATGCTGCTGGGTGTGTGATGGCTACATAACTAGATGGTTGCTTTGTTCGAAGAGTTTCAACATGATCGGTTATACTTTTTTTTTTTTTTTTTTTTTTTTTTGAGAACACGCTAACATTATGATTAAAGGAAATACCAAAACCAAATGATGTACGCTTGCAGTGGCGTCATTAGTGACTGAGGTTACACACTCGATGAGTTAAAGCTGCGTTAACTGGTTGTCGTTTGCTCTCACGTGGTCATGAAGAAGAGTTCTAAACCTTATCTGCCATAACGTCTGAAAACAAAGTGACCGCCTGTAGTGGAAATGAACAGCTCTGTCACTTTCTGAGGGGATATTTCCTGACCTCACAGACCTGGAATAGTTTCCTTTCCTCTCGAATGACTGTATTTTTGGGTGAGACACAGTCGAGCATACGCGTCTCTTTTACTCTGCTCTTTTCAACACACGTCTCCAATCACCGAGTGAGACACTTCCCTTCCCTGCAGGAGATGAAGAAAACAGATATAACAATGGGGCACCTGCATACCTGTGGAGATGAAGAGAGCAGTTTTGTAATTAAGAGGATCCATGGGTGTTTTTTTTTTTTTTTCTCCTTTTAACAGTCGATCTCTGATTGTGGCATGCATAACTGCCATGACTGATGGGGTGTGGGCGGGGAATTGATCTGGGGAGCCGGTGTGATCCCATTATTCTGCTCCACTTCTGTCTGTCCCCTCTATCTCTCTGTGTGATTCTATTTTTATATCTTTCCCCTATCTCTGGAGATCTCTGGGTGTCTTTCCCCATTGCTACAATTTTTTATTTTTTTATTTTTTTTTTGCATCCTTCCCTTTCTATTCATAAATTTCACACAGTGTCATGTCAGTGCCTGGGTTGTGCTACAGCCACTTGATCGTGCAGAAGCCATTAAAAGGCAATATCAATACATTATCTTCACTTTTGCATTTTGTTATTTTCCTGGTGGTGTGCAGTTAAAGAGATTTCCTCTGTGTGTGCATAATGAGTCCAAGATGAGGACACAGTGGGGATCGTAATGGTGCAGCAACGACAGTTAAAAGGAATTCTTTATTAACAAAACCAATATACAAGAGTCAAACATCTCAGCTTGAACCAAAGGGGATTTGCATGTTAGGAAAAAAATACAATACAGAGAAACAAAATATACACATAAATATTCAAAATAAGAAAGAATCGCTAAATCGCTTGATGATGATAATAATAATAATAACATGGAGACTTCATGTGTTTCAGATACTCTTTGACCTTTTTTAGTGCTAAGTATCTTGTTAATGAGATAACTCAAACAAAAAACTTTTTTATTTTATTTTTTTTACAATATCAATAAATTAATTATTTTTCTTTTGCAATGGAATGATTGCAATCAAAGTAGGTATCAGTATCTATTTGCTGACCTGCTAAATTATCCCTCGAAAACAGGGGTCACCAACCCATTGATTGCTATGGATTGCAATTGACCTGTTGTGGACCTTTGTGGATCTCCACACATTAACTTTTAACTGTGTTGAAAGCTAATGTCTTAATTTTCACCCATCAGCTCTCCACATGCAGCAACACGAGGACTGTGCCTGCTGTGTTGTTACTGCTACCGGGGCAGCAGTGGCTCAGGAGGCAGAGCGGGTCATACCCAGCTCCTCCAGTCCACGTCAGAAGTATCCTTGGGTTCAGACGCTGAAATCATCTCGTCTCGTCTCATTATTGTGCTCCACCTGCTGCCCTTTGCTGCAGCTTCCAGAAGTATTTTTACCACTCGAAATTCATACATAAAAAAATTTGCTCATAGAGTTGGAGTATGGCCATCTTTTTTCTGTGCTTTTCTTCTTCTTCTTCTTTTTCTATTTGGTCAGTTTGATATGTCTAATAGCTCTAAATGCTACAGTACCCGCTATCACTATAGTTATAACATTGCTGAATTTATCCGAAATTGATCAAAAACCAAACTTAGATTGATTCAGTGTGTGTTCAGCATAATCTTTGTTTATTTATTAATGTCTTAGTGGAAGGCAAAGTTAACAGAAGTAGAATAGAAAGGGGCGCACAAATGATCATAACAGCATTTGCATTTGTATCTTAACGATAACAGATAAGATAAAGTACTTTTACTGATCCCCTGTAGAGGAAATTTTAATTGACACAGCAGTACAAAAGAATAGCAGCACAAAGGGACGAATGTAATAAAGAAATGAAATAAGAAAAGAAACAGAATCTAGAATAAATAAGATAATTAGAAATAATATATACAGTAACGTATACGAATTCAAAGTAGGCTTTTGTGGGGGTGGGAAATGTCAGTTGTGTGACAGTTGGTTCTGTTTTCTGTACTTGAATACCTAAATTTAAAGTCCACTGTTGTGTGTGTGTTGTGTCTCCCTCCTGGCCAGGACCCTGACCAGACAATGGTCTGAACAGGACAACTGGGTTTAGTTGGATCATCACCATCATTCACATTCAGCATCTGATGTCAAATGAGTTTTGTGTGGCGCAGTTATTCCATTTGTTTGTGCCAGAGTCAAAGCGGAGAGTTTGAATCTCATCTAAGAACTGAAGGCGCTCCAACTGTCACTCGGCTCACAATTAAAAATAAATGAAAAATAAGTTATACATTTTTCAGACCTCATATTACTCAGTCCGAACGCATGATCCAGTTATTTCCTTTTCCACTCGACTGTCTCTTTTCCTTCACTGTCTTAACCACAGGCATTTTTTTTTTTTTAAACTTCTCCTTCTCATCCATAATCCTGTCCTCTATCATTCTGTTGCCTTTGCCTCATTCGTATCTATGTATGAACCCCGTGGTCAGTCCTGTTGGTGGTCTTCCCATAATGACCTTCTGTGCCTCCTGCAGGCTGGTCTGCACACGCCCGCCTGCTCTTTGGCTGCCGGATTCCCCCCCGCACGCTGAGTGAGCAAGAGTCCGGGCAGCTGAGAGAGGGCTGCACATATGTCTCGTCTGGCAAACTTTCCTCCTACACTCATTTTCTTTTTTTAAATCCCCTTCATCTGGTAAAATAACAATTTCTGACTGTGATTGTGAAACTGACTTTTTTATTTTAGACGCATAACTCTTTTGAAGTCTTGTAAGAAGTCCTTAAATGAGCCATTGAATTGTATTATGTCATTATCATTTATCTCTTTACCATTATGTCCAAGTACCGCTACTGGGCTGTTTTAACCAGTGATTACATATCCTCAATTTATCTGCAATTTATTCTAATTGGGATTATTATTATCTTTATCTGTAGTTATGAAAGCAGCAGCAGCAGCAGGAGTAGCACTGGTGTTTGTCTCAGATTATAGACTGAGAATGTATTTGACATATGAAACGTACTGTCCTGTGAATCACTGTCCTGTAAATATTGATGAGCTCATACAAATGTTACCCATTGATATTTTGCTGGATAACCCAGGGTGACCGGGGTCTTCCTCCAGTACCAACCCTGTCAGCCCATTGATTTATTCAACTGTTTTGATGTATCAGTAATCCATATATGTCAGTGGCGGATGGTTAATAACCATCCACACAGTCAAAGGTATTGGTGAAGAGTGTGTGTGTGTGTGTGTGTGTGTGTGTGTGTGTTTGTCTAACCCAGAGGCATATATTTGTATCACATGCACACATTTGAAGCTGGCAGTTCATAGGGTTCATATGTATTTTTAGAACAGAAAACATGAGAGAGTGCACATATACATCTGAAGCTGAAACCTCAATTGTAGCCACTTTTTACGTATGTTCAACATCAATGTTTTGAACATGCAAAATGAATTTGAAATAAAATCATTTGTGTCACAATCTGTGTAACAAAAACTGTGGGAAACACACAATTCCTTAAACCCTTGTATCAGATGAGGGAAAAAAAACTCATCACAAAAGATACAAAAACAAACAACCAATTAAAAAAAAAAAACTGACCTACCACTAAAAATACAGTAACCTTTTACTGCTCATTCATGCACAGTGACTACGGGAGGCAAAGTGCCTGTAAGTCATTAATATCAAATGAGTGAGTCTTCTGCCCTTACTAAGGTGCACAGCTGTAGCTTCACAGCTGGGATCCACATGAAACTCTCCAGGTTCAATCAGAAGTCAAAACTAGAATTACTGCCTCGCGGTTGTTTGCCTCCACCAGCCAGCGAAGTCGCGGGAAATACGGTTACGATCTCTGCAAGTTGACCTTTGACCATTTGGATATAAAATGTCATCACTTCATCATTTTATCCTTTCAGACATTTGTGTTAAATTGTGTCATAATTACCGTATGAATTTGTGAGTTGTTGCCAAGAATGAGGTCACACTGACCTTTGACCGAAAATCTAATCGGTTCATCCTTCTGTCGGTCCCTCCATCCCAGAAGTGTCTTCTTTTTATTGCAGTGCTCCTCCCATGTGGCAGCTTCAGTGCTCCCAGCCCTGAATGCGCAGCAGGCATCGCACTGCTCTTTTTCTTTGGGTTATAAAAGTGACCGATTCATATCAATGAAAATGAAGGGGGAGAATGAACGCTTGTCTTGACAGAAGCTGGATGCCATGTTCCTGCATAACGGAGCTTAGACCGTGTGTGGACGTGCTCCAGGCACAGCTTAGGAGAAGAGGATCTACAGCAGTGTGATGGAACTTTCTGAAGATCAAGGAAGAAGGTTTTAAGGAAGTCCTTCTCCATTGTCTTCACCCTCACTGTCTCAGTCTTCTCAGGACTTTTCCCTCTTTTTCCCACACACTTCACAAAACACCACTGCTTAATGCCTGGGTTGGCATGGAAACATGCGTTGGCACGCTCGGCTTCTTCTGCTATCCACGACAAGGTGACAAAAAATGGATGATAATCTCCTGGATCTTCTCCTGTTTGCTTTACACTGCTCACCTCAGCCAAAGACTGAAGAAAAATTCTCCTCTCTTTCCAGTCCAGCTTCCCCCAAAAGCACTTAGACATCTCCTCCCTCTTTGATTCATCTATTTCATTGCAGTGTAGTTCCCCATTTGTCTTGTTTCTTTTAACACTAGCTCTTTATTACTCATCTCAAGATAGGATTGGCCACACATTCTCCCCTTTTACTGGATGTTCACCTTCCAGGTCTCTGGATTTTCCCTCTTCCTCTCCCTCCCCTGACGTGTCCTCAACTCCTTTTCTTTTCTCTTTCTCTGTTTGTGTGTATGTGTGTGTGTGTGTGTGTGTTTATGTGTGTCACAGGAGCGAGCCAACTAACCAAACATGCTGCAATCCACTCCTCCACGACAATACTGCATTAAAATTTATGCATTACACACCCTTTTTAAGGGTGCTTCAGGGAGTGTCTGCAGTGCTGGTTTTTTCATTTGTTTTTTTACTCCAATATGGTCTGTGAAGCACTTTGAGATGCAATTTGGCTGGAGACGTGTGGTTTTGATGGAATCTCTGGCATCCAGTGGTGATATTTGTTAAATAGAAGAGGAGGAGGCGAATATGCACCAATATACATCTATAGTAAAAAGTCAGAGATATCTCTCCTACAGAAAACATTGCTCCTGAAGTGCTGGAGATGCCTTGTTTGTATTCCAGGCTTTTCTTCTGTACCTTATCTATGTCGCCGTGTAACACATTGGCATAATGCCTGCCTGCTTGCTACTTTGACACGCTCTCAAATAGGGCTGAACAATAAGGGAATGTGCTTGGTACAGACCCCTTTTTTTTTTCTTTTCTTTTTTTTTGTATATCTCTCAGCCCTACCCTCAAACAAAGCTAGCTAGAGCGGAGGCTGGGAAGTATTAGTTAGTTTTAGCCTGTTGCCATCTCAAGAAGACTTTTTTTCAGTGCAAACACAAATTCCCTTTGTATATAAATAACCGACGATGCAGGTACAGTTGTTTGGCGACAGCAGAACCTTTTACTTGCAAAGTTAGCTCTGATATTTGCTGAACCCAGACGTTTTCCTCTTCACTCAGGATTTGAGTGCATTCCCCACTTACCCACTGTTAACAGGGACACACACAGAACATTTTTTACATGGATTGTGATTGAAAGACTAAATATACCGTTACGTCCCTCAGTAAGCTGATAAGAGATGCAGTATTTACCAAACAGAGATGTTGCTGCTGTGGATGTTTGTGTTCTCATTCATATTCTGGATCAGATTCAACCTCAAACACGTACGCATGGATTTGAAAAGATGCCATTTCCAATCATTTATGTTATTCTAGTTAGCTTTACTAGTAACTTAGTTTTGTAGTACAGTTTGCTTTCAGAACCTCCACATCGGTAAGAAAATGGTGGCTGTACTCACAAGCACTGGGCATGCTGCCTCTCAGGAGGCCTGAGCCGATATTACCTGTTTCCAGGCTCAACTGAGAAGCTGCATGACAGGGAGTTTGAGATAAATAAGGACTTTTTTGAACTGCGACTCACGCAAAGCTACTCTAGTGGAGACCCAGAATAAAAGATATACAACTGGAAATGAGCATGATAGGTCCCCTTTACGTTGCTATGGAACTGTGCCAGTAGTGGTTGCTATAGCAACACACCATCCACCTGAAACCAACTGCTGGTGGCAGAACAATGGAGAAAAAAGAGGCAGAGTATAACAAGTTGAGATACCTGCACTTGAGGATGAGAGGACTTTTTGCAATATTCTTGTTAAAACCAGAAGCACAGCTGGGCTCAGGTGATTACACTTCAACACAACTTTAACACACAGCTGTAAAGTACTGTACTGTGACAACATAATCTCAACTACACAAACCTTTTCAGGGGCAAAAAAACAAAAACAAATTGACAGTAAGTTTAGTAAAAAAGATGCACCTGTTATACAATCTGAAAACTGCTGTATAATAAAAAAATAATCTGAAATTTAATATAGGCTGCACCTCTTCAGTTAATTTTCATTTATATATGAATATATTTGTTTATTTTTATTGAAGTGTGATCTGTATATATAAGAACTTCTCATGCACTGTCCAATAAAACATTTATTATGTTTTTAGTCAAGTTGGCAACAAATTTTATCATGCAGAATGAATGATAACACTTATCAAAAATGCTAGGGGTAAATTGAACGCGGATTGAGAAAGGCTTTTAGGAAAATAGTTGCACAGTATCAGCTCATAGAGTTCTGAGTAACTTTATCTCGCACCAAATGCGAGCATAAGAATTTCGGTTCATACGGTAAAGCTGTGACTCAGTGTGATACCATCTGTGGCCACCTTGACAGATGTGCACCCATTTCCAGAGTTAAATTGTCGGCTAGTGCTGAGGGGAAAAGACAGGTTGTCACACTGAGCTAGCCAGAGTCAGGGCTCCCGAAGGTTGGAGGAAAAACAAATTAAGTGGCAGAAAAAGAACAAGCAGTGTGTGAAATCGTAGTCGATTCCTAAAAACAGCTTCCCTTCCCTTATCTGTGGAATAAGCTGCATCCACTTTATTTGTGGATGTTTCCATTTCAAAATAGCTTGAACCAAAGTAGAAATAACAGTAAACATACACAACCCTTTTTTTCCCCCTTTTTCCAGTCGCAGTCCAGTGCGTCACAAGCTAAAAAAAAAATAAAAAATGGCATTGACTTTAAAAATAACACCGTCAGTCAGCATCAGCTTCAACCCAGCAACCTAGCGACCTTAAAGTAATCTGTACATTATGAGAGACCCTCTGGGGAGTGAACGAGCAGGGAAACTAAATTCTGCATGGTTTTGGGAAAAGAGTGGTGTGCTCTGAGGTGGAGAACACACACACACACACACACACACACACACACACACAAAAAACTGTTTGACCTGTAGGTTAACAACACAGGATTTTGTTGAGAATCTAAATCAGGACAGAACAACATTTCACACACGCAGTACAAGGATCTCGGTCACAGAGTGAAATATTTATTCTTCTTCTTGAGCGATGTGGCTCGGCAAAAGCTCTGCTTTTCCCTGAATATTGCAAACTGATTTATTTTGTGTGGCGCCGGTGTCAGGTGCCAGTACATAGATTTTGCAGCAGCGTGCCGTCGCTGTATGACAATATAGAAAATGACAATTTGAAAACAATTGGACCGTATGAAAGGGGGGCGCTAAGAGTGATGGACCTATAGAAAATTTAAATCTGCAGGTCACCTTGGCTTCACAGAGCTCGATAGTGAGTTTCAGCTTATAGTTTATCTCTATCTGGCCCTCAACTTTACTGTTTAGGTTCAGTCTCACCGCTCTCATAGCGTAGTTTCCGGCAGCAGCAGGAACCTGTTTTCAGGGTAAAGCTGTAAAATCCCACCTGAGCCTAACACGCGAATATTTAGAATTTACGAATATTTAGAATTTGAATGTAGCTGCTGCCAGGAGCCTCTGCCTGCAGTGTTCGAACGCGATGGGCATAATTATGATCGTGGCTCAGAGGTCTAAGGACCGGTGGTGTCAGTGGTGTCACCGGTGGCTGTGTACAGGGCATGGCCTCCATCACTTAGAGCAGAACTAGTTCGCTGCAAAACAGTCTTGTATTCAGCCAGTGGAAAAGGTCAGTGTGCGATTTGTCTCCAGCAGGGCTGACCCGGTCAGCTCTATTCAAAACGTGTGTGTGTGTATGTTTTTTTGTGTGTGTGTGTGTGCGCACCGGCTGTGCACAGCTGCTCTGCAACGCAAGTGGTTGAGGATCCTTCATACTCGGTGGGGAAACCACATGTACGAGGTGGAGTTTGGTGTCAAGAACCTTCATGCGTATGGAATTTTAATATTGCAAAGTAGACAAGTGTCTGCAGACGGTGCTTTGACTTGTTTTATTTGTGCATGTGTGCAGACTGTAGCTTCATTGTCTATTCCTCGTGCATGAGTTTCCTTGTGTCTAATTTGCATCATGATTTATCTCAGCCAGTTGTTGCTTTTGACTGACGGGTGTTTGACAGGTCAGTAATATATGGAAATCTGCGACAGCCCACACTACTGCAAAGTATGAAAACTTGATATGTTATGGTGACACTTTAATTTTGCTGTTGAGACATTTGGGAGTGTGTTGCTGAAGGTAGTTGGGATTTTATGATCGTCATGTAAACAGACACCTTTCTGGGGCTTTTTTTGTTGTTGTTGTTGTTGTTGTGCTGCTCAGCTGTAGTTACCAGGTGAAGCAGCTGGTGGTAAGGATGACCTATCTGTATTTACAGCAAATTCACTTTTCATCCTTGTGGGTCTTGTGGAAGCATTTTTGCTCCTCTGCCAAGGAGGTTATGTTTTCCCCATGGTTTGTTAGTTTGTTTATTTGTCAGCAGGATTACACAAAAAGTACCAAACCGATTTTCCAGTAATATATGGAAATCTCTCGGTGGAGCGATGGAGCATGTGCCAAGAAAGAATCCATTACATTTTGGGGTGAATCCAGTTAGAGGGCCGGATCCAGGAATCTTTTTTAATCACTTTCTTTAACATTGTTAGATGAGGGCATTTTTCGCCTTGGCAGAGGTACGCACTCTACTTCTAGTTTAGACATGTATTCATTAAGCTTTGTCAACAATCCTGATCCGTCTGTTGTGCGCGCACAGTCACACCACGGGCTTCTGAAATATTTTCGAAACACTTCAACCACAGTAAAATGCTTAAGTAATTCATGTCATTCCAAAAGAATAGCTGACTAATCCTGATAGTAGCGTCTCCCCACCCCGGAAAAGTGGAAGCAAACATTCACCTTCTAATTTGTCCTGGTTTGAGAATACGTGTTGAGGTTGGCAGGTTCTCTGTCTGGGCTGTTTGCCAGAGTGAGAGCGGCTGACATCAGTCAATGTCAAGATTTAAATCGCAGGGAGAGAACAGATGAAATGACGCCTGCAAAGTCACAAAAAGTTGAAACGGCAGTTGGAATCTCCATCAATAAATCTCAGTCTTCTCACACCCTGTTAAAATTTGAAATCGTTTTTAAATCATTCATGTGTGTGTGAGTAGTTTTAGAGCTGATTGACCCTCATCAGTCAATGATCAAAATGACTCCGTAACATAGTGATCCTGCACATTTTATAGCCAAAGTCATGACTTAGTAAATCTACATCAAATATATAATGTGCTGGTGTATATTAAGTTCAGAAAATAAATGATTGAGAATGTAATTTCTATATTGTCAATGTCCTATTTTTCATGTACAGGTCAGACAGGATGTGTAAATATCTAAAATTTAAATTAGTTTGTTTTGTTTTTAATTTGTTTATGTACAAAAAGAATGGTGTCTTTCTGTTTAATGAAGAAGAGGGATACTGTTAGTTTCTTTATGAATCTAAGGGGGAAAAAAAACACAGGTGCACAACACACCGGAGGAAAGATGCTGTCTCTGTTCTATTCATAGTCTGCACTGTATGCATATATATTAGGAAGACCTAGTTTGTTGGCATGAATGTGCACTACTGTGCGCAGGTGTGGGTTTCCATCTGTGGATCGTTTCTACTTCACCTTAAAAGATGAAATGTGAATTGTTGATGTTAATTTGTATTCGCGAGCACATATTTTTACTCACTTTGGCTGTTTTAGGTGATTTATGAGATATCATCAAATATATAATTTGATTATTAACTTATCTAATTAACTTGAAAAAAACCACCAAAGCTCAGCAGACCCAAATCCGAATATTTTTTTTTTTTGTTGTTTTTTTTTGCTGACTTGCTGAATCCAGGGAGCCGTCTTGCAAAGCAAAATTAATAGGCTAGCGAGCTGTCTCTGCAGGGCTGAGCTCTGGCTTTTCCCATCTCTCAATGGTGGTGGTGACTCGCTGTTAACTGGGGAAGATCACCATGGTAACATCTGCTGCACAGGTAACCTTGAAGTTTAGACGTCTGAGGCCTCCTCTTCAGTCATGTGTGCGGAGGAATTAACCGTTTCTACAACATCTCGGTGTGTTTTCGTAAAGTGACCCAGGAAAAGCAACAGTAGTTGAATTAACAGACCGTATCGCACTTCCAAGGAGCACCAGATAACCAATTGACAGAGTAAACAGGAATTGCAGCACTTGCAGTAATTTTAAGGGCCTAATTATGCTTTAGCCCTTTTAAAATGCTTTGCACAGATACTCTGTGTGTATTTACATTTTATCAGTGTTAGCGGCAGTCATGATCTTTTTTTTTCCCCCCAGTTTCCTCCAATAATCCTCTTTAACCTCAGCAGCAGAATGTTCTGTTAATACTTTGTTTTGCTAATATGTACTCGTAATAATTGTTTATTGTACATTAAAGAACTATATGTTAATCCCAATATATATAATACACAAATGTGATAATAAACAGATGAATATAAATGGTAGAAGGTTGTGTTTACAGGATGTTTGTTCTATACTTTCCTACATTTTCTATCTGCCTTCTTCTAATCTGTTTGTGTGCTTACACTCTGGAACTTTTCACCCACTGAATCATATTACATTTCCTGCTGCAGTGACCTTCTTTCCCCTTGAGGATCAGTGCTGTCTTTTTGTCTGGTGTAGGGTTTCTATACACTCATTCTTTGTAACTGATGTAAACTCTTGAATGTGCTGACAGTGCCAAGTCTCTCTCTCTCTCTCTCTCTCTCTTTCTCTCTCTCTCTCTATCTCTTCTCTTTCTGCCCTCAACGGCAGCGGGTTCCGATCACCCTGGTGTGACAGATAGAGGTACACATTCTTGGGTTAATATAGACAGATTATAGATAATCCAGATTATAGATAATCCTGGGTTTGCAGGGGCAGATGAAAAATAATGATGGGAAAGTCGTGGGTTAATAGAGCCATCGGATTAATAATCTTGGGTTAAAAGGGCCAGATGATATATATAATCCTTGGTAACAAGGCCAGGTGATGAATAATAAAGGTGTTACATAGCCAGATGAAGAACATCCTGGATTATAGGAGCCAAGAAGTAAATAAATAAATAAATAAATAAAAAGCTTGAAACCATTAGACTCGTTACAGGAGACATGCGGGCCTCGCATCGTGCTGTACTCCTCGTCGTCTTCCTCTCTCTTAACGGGCGACTTGTCCTTTATAAAGGCCGTATCAGCAAATCTGTTCGATAAATTAACATTTTATGTTTGTCAAGGTGACCCAGCCATTATGCTTATGGACAGACTTTGCGATGACACGCTGCAGTGCTCTTGCATGTGTGCGTATTCGCGACAGTGTGACTGCGTTGTTTGCCTGTTGCTGGATTACGGCTCAGTGCGAAATGATCTATAGGGCTGCAGTCATTCAGTCGTCACATTTATTTTTGCAGCGCCCTTTGCAAAGGTGAGTTTGGCTTTAATTGTGTTGGCACTCGCACTACAGTAGGAGTGCTCCCTGGGATGCTGCATGTGCTCGTGAAATGCATCCAGGTATTTGTGCCATTCACTCCGGTGCCTCCCAAAAACTAATGGAGGAGGGGTAACAGAGGTTGTGTATTGTGTGTGTGTGTGTGTGTGTTTGTGTCCACAATGAGTGCTGTCTGATTTCCTGCGCGCCCACGTGCAGATCTGTCGGCTCAGCATTACATAGTGAACGAGAGCTCACTTTTCAGCTGACGGGGCGCGTTCTTCTCTTTTTGGATGCTCTGTCCTCGTCTCTTGAAGAGGCATTATCACCATCCACCCTATCGTTTCCCTCTTCCGCCACCTGTTCGGTCCGTCGCAGAGATCACTGGTGGTCAGAGGCGGCATATCGTGTGCCTCTCCAGCTGAGGTGGCCCATATATAATAGAATAGCTCTCTGTGCCATGTTTTCTTGTTTAGATCAAAATCTACAAATAAGCGTCAAGTATGACTCAGTGTTTGCTCAGATGGTGACGACAAAAAGTGAAAACAATTCAGAATATCATTATTCGTACCACCCAAGTGTACCCATGTTGGTATAATTGGGTTATGGTGTTTAAATGTGTCAACATACAGATATACAAAGCAATTGTATGTATAGGAAAGCGTATCTATTGTGAGCTATTGTGCTTTAGATGAAAATATCCATTAAATATGAAGATTTTCTACATGTGGAACCCTGACAGAGTTGCTGGTGGTTTGACAGATAACTGTGGTATAGAGCCAAAGTATCTGCATAAGGTGTCCTTGAGGATCTCTTTGCACATGCACAATACAGTATGTCTCTCACAGTGGGGTATGCAAACAAATGGCAAATTAATCATCACATGCTGTGTAGTACGACTACGTTCACCTCACTGCTTACAAAGTGACTAAAGTCAGAATAATGGGCTTTTCACATCCAGTCTTCCATCTTCTTTCGCTCATTACAGTCCTCCATATCTCTCTGGAGCTGTTTTTGAAAAAAATTTGTTTTATCATTGCTGACATCCACAAGGAGGTGAGAGAAATGGACCATTTGCCCTGCAGCACCTCCTAGACATACAAGCAATGTCTTGCTCAAGGGCACTCAGGGTAAGTAGATGCACGGAGCTCTGATTCTCTCAAGCTGGAATAAAATATAAACATCTGACAGACAAATCAGTCATCAGGTGACTTCAACATATGCTTGGACGATGCTATTGAGTCAGATGAAATATGGCTTTACCCCCTCTCACTTGTAAATATCATAAGTGGGACAGGCGGCTGTTATATTGGAGTAGAAAGGGTTCTGCTGAAATAGATGGCCATCTGAAGAACCCTCTGGCCACGGGAAACAGACATGCCGCCTGGTGAAAGTACACCCTCTGAGTTTGAGCCAATCTGTCGTCTTGCATATAGTGCCTCCTGTTTTGGCTCGCTTTCTGTCTTTCTCTCCGTCTCTCTCCCACTTCGCGCGCTTACTCCTCCATCCTGCACCCACTACTGTACAGTCCGCAGGCTTTATTTCCGTTCAGTTCACTGAGATTCAACCAGGTTGGAGGGGGCTCTGTCTGTGCCCTCCGGTTAGTGGTCTGCGTCGTGGCGGCCAACGTGCCCCATAGTCGGCTACAGGCTTTACCAGATGTTTTTTACTGCTTGTTTTTGCTTTATGTAGCATATTTTTTATTTATCTGTCTGTTTTGCTTCTGGTCATGGTAGTTGGTAACATATATTTCTTTTAAATCAATTACCTCTGCCCAAAGAGGTTGTGTTTTTCGATCCCATGTGTCAGTCTGTTAGCATATCTCGAATCATACATGTCAGTATGATCTGTGAAATGTAGGTGTTGAGCCTGGATTGACCTGAACATGTTTTTAGTGGGAACACACCGCGGGTGGCCATCTGTAAAGCAATAGAAAAGTGTTTAATTTAATCTACTGTTTAATAAAAAAGCCAGCCGTAAAAATAATAAGAAACTAGAATCACCGCCTCGCCGTTTTATGCTCCGTCACTCAGACTAGTTTCACTTACATCCCTGTTCATCCAGAGTCATATAAAATATTAACAATTTGTGTGAAATTGTCATAACTGCTGTGTCAAGTCTGGAGTAAGTGTTTTCTGAGGTCACTGTGACCTTGACTTTTGACCTTGACAACCAAAGTATAATTAGTTCAGTCCAAGTGGACATTTGTGCAAAATTTAAAGGGATTCCCTGCAGTAGTTCTGGAGATATTGTGTTCACAAGACCAAAACTGCGTTTTGTGAGGTCACTGTGACCTTGACCTTTGATCTTTGACCACCAATATCTAGTCCTAGTAAATGTTTGTGCTAATTTGAAGAAGTTCAGTCAAAGCGTTATTGAGAATGAGACAGACGGACAGACAACCCGAAAACAATGTGCCCCTGGCTCTGTCTGTCTCCGGCGTGGAGGCCTAAAAACATGCACACTTACAAAATGTAAGTGCAAAGCTACGCTGTATGACAATGGGACAGTTAACTTGCCTCCTAATATTCCAGTTCTGTCACTAATTTTGCATCTCCTCTTTCCTCTTTTAGATTCACTTGTAATAGTTATAAATAATGTATTATTGTTGCAGATTCATCAGGCTGCTTTTCAAGCCAAACAACAAAGTCACATTACAGTAATTACGGCACATGGGGGCCCTCCCACTCTACATTTAAAGCCTCCTCTATGTACTTGTTAGAAAACAGCACTGCTTATGTAGAACAGAAATAGTGTCAATTACTGAGATATACTGTGTCTAAATCTGGAAGCTGGGGCTCTCCTCTCCAAGGCAGAGCAGGATGAATGTGAACCGGAGGCTCCCATGGGTAGGAAAAACATCTGCCAGCCAAAAC
>NW_019525445.1:734544-735614 GCF_002814215.2 Seriola lalandi dorsalis | reverse complement strand
GGGGGGGGGGGTCGGGGGGTGGGCCCGCTCCTCCTTTTGGCCACGGAAGTACAGTATTCAGGCCTGCAGGTCTGACACAGAGCCACACTGCTGCTCACTCATCACTAATGTTTGGGAGACACAGTGGCTGTGCTGAGGTGAGTGGCTTTACTCTTTCTCTCCACTCACACGGCGCAGAGGATGCCGTGGCTTATCTTCTGTGAACCTGTATCTCGTCGCACCTGCAGGCTTACAAGCTTCTAAATGTCCTCATGTTTGACTCTTTCATCTGCGAGAGTGTCTCCGCGGTTGTATAAAGCGCGACATGCAGTGGCTCCGTCTTGAGGATCATCTAACTTTATATAGAAAAAAAGACACAAAGAAAAGAGGGCAGAGACGAGCAGATGCAAGTGCGAAGGTGTAGTTACAGCTTTTTCTTTACACTTCTAATTAGATTTTAATACTGTAATTGGCGTTGACACTGGCATATACCCGGTGACAAGGATTTATCTCAACTGTTGCTTCTTCACTGTAGTGCTGCATGAAAACATTGGGGAAAACGCTGCACCCAAAACTATACTGCAGAGCCTAATTTTTTTAATTTTCTGTTTTGCATACACTTGAGATTGTGACATGATTAAAAACTTTGGGGGAACAGCGCATAGCGTGGCTCACGGATGTCCTCATTTCCCTCTGTCCCTCTCCACTGAATCTGTTCAACTCTTCTCTCAAAGAGTTTATTGGCTTTTGTTTTCTGAACATTAAGCCATTCCCAGGTAAAGGTGTAGTCTGAGCTGCAGTGATTGTAATCCCAGACTGGCTCCATGATGTTGTGATCGGGCAAATTTAAAAAACAAAAAAAACCCGCATTTGTTAATATGACAACGTATGTGCCGCATAAAGAAACAGAGTAAAGGCTTGAAGTCGCACAGAACAGCAGAACTAAGTTACAGCTCAGTAGAGGTTTTTACTACTGGTTACTAACTGTGTGGCCAGTGTCGCCAATAAAAACAGAATCAGGATGTTCAAACTGAAATAAACATTATTGCTCATTTTTGGGCACATATGAGTCTTCACTACCCCCCCCCCCC
>NW_019525445.1:727173-734521 GCF_002814215.2 Seriola lalandi dorsalis | reverse complement strand
CCCCCCACACACACACACACACACACAAATTTCCTCTGTATTGAACTTGCAGCTCCATTTGCGTATGTTTCCCATTTTTTTCAGCATTTTTCAAAACGCTGCCTGTGTGCTGTCAAAGCGACGGAGATGTTTACTTCATTTGATGGTGTTTTGGCAATTTGCACATTTTCTTACACTGCAGTGCGCTGAGCTCTGCAATATGGAAGAGACAGAACTGGAAACAAACTAGACAGAAAAATCTGGCGCAGGGATGAGGCAGTGTTTCCCCAGCAACCACCTAGAAAACTCCTGCAGCCAAATTAAACACATGGTCAAACGCCAACCAAAAGAAATGTATCAATGCTCTGACATAGCAATACACAGCAACCAGCGAGCAAACCTATTGTCATAAAGAAAAACGCCTTCACAAAATGTTTCTGTGAGCCCGACAATTATCTTCATCACCAAGAAACAGAAATACTTCTGAGGCCATGACAGAAAATGACACACTGGAGTGATGCATGTTTTTGTGTGGGTAGAGAGGGACTGATACAGCTCATCAAAAATACTGGTGGAAATAGCTTCTTTTTTTTTTTTGTGATTCCAGTTATAGCAGCAGCTGCAGCAAAGGTTACACACAGGAATTTGCATGAGTTTATCGACCTAATTTAATTCGTCAGACCCATATCGGGTGAAGAAGAGCTTCTCTTATATGTCAGAGAAAGGAAAAAAAAAACCACCTGTCATGCTGAGCAAGAGAGATTTCTTGCTGTCGCTACTGTTTGAATGAGCAGCTATAACAGCAGCTGGCACTTTATAATATTGTAATTATATTCATTACCAGCACTCTTTTAGTATAATAAAATGATAGCAAGTAATGTAGGGGGACTTGTAATTAGTACAAGTACAACTTAGTCATGGTTCTTCACAAAACATTCTTTACAATGGTCGAATCTCTGCTTGTATCCAAGTGATGCCTGGGAACAAACAGCTCCCGTGTCACAGTGACTCCAGTCTCT
This sequence comes from Seriola lalandi dorsalis, assembly GCF_002814215.2. Classification (NCBI taxonomy): domain Eukaryota; kingdom Metazoa; phylum Chordata; class Actinopteri; order Carangiformes; family Carangidae; genus Seriola; species Seriola lalandi. Next base: position 733,523 of record NW_019525445.1, on the reverse strand, counting down.
TGGTTTTGTAACAGACTTCTGCTGTGCTTTGTGCTCGTAAAAGCTTGTTAGGGCAAGGTGAGGGGCGCCATGAAAGCATTTTGTATTTCTCAGTGCATCAGTGTATTTGGTCTTTATTTGACTCACAGCCTGGTTTTTTTTTTTTTTTTTGTCCAGCCTCTTTTCATCTGCACAGGTTTTGGCAGAGTTGCTGGAAACGAATCACGGCTTACCACATGAAAAGGTCAGGGCTTTGGAAAAAAAAACAAAAAAAACCAAAACAACAAAAAAAAAAAAATAAGCTCTTAAAATGATGTTGAGCTAGTGAGACCAGTGGGAGCATTAAGTGGAAACACTTAAGCATTTCATAATGAGTAGAAACAGTGTTGCATTCACAAGAAAGAGTATTTCACCATCCAGTTTTTCTTCTTTCTAAGTGCAAAGGACGGGGATATGCAGCGACGTGGGATGATAGCCTCGCAGAAGAATTGTCCAGACTAAATGAATTATTGGTCCAAGATGTTAGTCTCACGAACATCCACCAATAACTAACTGAGCTCTGAAGCAGCAGCTATCAGAGCACTGTGGTTAAGTCCCTGTATGATTTATTACCTATTGATATTCACTCTGTTTGGTTCGGTACATTTAGGCTGGTGTAAGTCCCTGAAACTGTGCAATGAATGAGTTTTCTGTCAGACAAGTAGTTGGTTAGAAAGAGAGTCTGTCTGACGGAGGAAAAATTGAGTGCTTTGGAAGCCATTAGAGCTTCACACTTCACACGCAAGATCTTTTAAATTTTTATATATGACACTCATGTTATAGGACCTTCTTAGCAACTAGGAGCATGTCTGAAAGTCAAATCAAAATTTCTAATTTATGAGGTATTACAATTGGGGGAAAAAAAACATTTCACACCTATATTTCAATTGCATAATGGCCATGTATTATATATAGTCTAGCCTAAAAACAATATACATCAATCACCATATATACAATAAACATCATACTACTGGAAAGCGCATTTTTTAATTAGTAAATGCACAAAATATGAAGTTGGTATCAAACACACCCTGTTTTACTTCAAACAGACATTCTACTATTTAACTTATGTAAATAATGGTACAATGACATTATTAACATAAAGCATGAATCAAATCTAAGATGGTCAGTCAGGAGGATTTTATAAAAATCTGTTGATTTGACGTGGAATTACACCCCTAGGGTTTGAACATGCAGACTTTGCAATCAAAACTCTGGTCCTCGGACCATTAAGTTGCCACTGCCATCGAGGAATATCTGTATGTCAATTCAGGGGGACAGATTGAGATTATATGTATACCTTCCAGCATCGAATGCCACATTCATGTAACGCGTTTTCATCAGCAGCTGCTATTTTTAGTATAGACACCAAGATTAATCCATCAGTCCTGGCTGAGTAGCTGCAGAAAATTGTGTAATTTGTGTAAAAATGTGCATGTGACACAGCGGAGGGGCTGACAGCATAGTGTTGCCTACTGCAAGAGATCAGACTAATGGAGTCCGAAACAGGATGGATACATGTATTCTAAAATAAGCTTAATTAACTTCAGTAAGTGAGAGCTGAAGCTAGATAGAAAATTTGTTCTTTTAATGAAGTACACAGGATGATATTACCAAATGCTTGAAAGGAATAAGATACGAAAGAGATTGAACATCAAGGTCAAGCCAAACTGATGAATAGAGGTCAACTGCATTCAGAGAGTGGATCCTAGATAATAAAACAGCCGTTAAAAGCAGAGACCAGCGGCAGCTCCTCTTCTTGTGTTACTTACGGCACACAGTACTGAAAATACCTGTGGGATCAAAGGAGACCCTCAGCTGAGAAAAAAATCTCCCTGCCTTGTAAACACCGAGCAGCGTGATCAGAAAGGTGTTTGTGTAAACCCTAGGATTTTTCGAGAGGAAATGAAAAACACCCTACAGGAAAAGAAAAATCATGTAAAACTGAGCCCAACTGGGCACTTAGTCTTCAGAAGAAACTGTCGCATTGATGAGTGTGCGCACACACACACGCTGATGTGTTTCTGTAAGTACTTTGTAGTTGTTTCTAGTGAGACCAAAGCTATTCACCTTGGAGAAGTGGTGCGCAAAATGGTGTGAATGAGATCTGTTATTATCTTGAGAATAGCGAGTAAAGTCAGACATCAATGTGGGTGAGATGGCACCCTATCAGTCGGTGACATCTAACCGTCGCACCGAGGTTCACTGTTCTTTTTTAAAACGACAGGGGTTCTACTTTCTCTGCTTTACGTAACATTTACTTACGTGGATTAGACCAAGCGAGGTCAAACTTTGAGCTTTAACATCAGTAACATCAGGTTCTCCAAGTGGCTTAGCATACTTCAGCAGAAGTTAAAAGTGTAGCTGAACCCATCAAGGCCCATGGAACCCTGGTGTCTAAACTTCAAACTTTGTCCTGCATTTTCATTCATGTTATGTCTTCAAAGTGCTGTGAATAATGTAATGTCAAGTAAAACCAAACCGGTTTCATGTGAACAAAAGGTGGCAAGCCTACAGATGAATATTATCTCTTTTACATCAAGCACTCCCAGCTTCTTGAATAGTTACCCTAAATTAACGTTGTATGTTTTTTTTTTTGCAGAAATGTGCAAAAATGGTAATTCACGTTACTGACGAGAACCGGTTAATTTGGACTGAAAGTAGACCCAGTTCTCAGGCCAAGTGATGCACCAGTGATGCACGCGAGATGTCTGCTGCTCTGGCTGCACATTAAAGAAAGCATATTCTTTAAGCCAAGTGGCTTTTAAACCTTACAGATAATAATGACTCTTGAGCTCATATTCCTCTGCCACACTTTAAAAGGAAGTAGCATCTTGAATGGAGAGCTCTTCACTCTCAAGCTCAGCTGTGGGGCCGTTCTACTGCTGATGGAGTACTTCTACTGTCTCCTGTGATCTTCTCCATCCTTCTGTTTCACTTATTGATTTTTCTCCGGCTGCGCTTTGCAGTACATGTTGTCGGAGACGGGGGTGAAAAGTGTTTTTGCTCCGCGGCTGACCTGGCCTTGATGCAACCCTGCTGTAAAGGACATACCTCTACATTGTTTTATATGTACAACACTTGCACTGGAGATTTTAATCTGTCAGTAGCATCTTAAGGCAGCCTCATAAATCCATGCACGTGTAAAAGTAAGGTATGGAAGGAAAGTGAGGACTTGTTTCGTTGCCTTTAACAGAGAACACAAAACAGACGCGAACAGTCTGTGTTTCCTTTGAGTGATATTACACGCAGAAAGCTGGGTTTTATTCTTTCGCAACATCTTTACAATTAAACATCATGACAGCTTTCCGGCGGCCTGCTTCTGGGTTGGAACTGGCTCCCCTGGTGCATGATACGGCAGGCGCCATGACTTGAATGCGAAAAAAGTGTTTCCATTTCAATTTTGCAAAAATAGCCCGAAAAACCACCTCATGTGAGCGTATACATTTTTATTTTTCGAAATTCACGTTTCCATTACTCGTTTTCAACCTCACATTTTCAAATTGTGCATTAAGCAGGTTTATGGAAACGCACTGACAGATAAGAAAACATTTGTAGGATAAAGTATCAGTTTAAAAATGGACTTTAACGGAGTCTATTAATGGTTAAGATTGTGATGAGGGGGTTGTGCAGTTGACCTGATTAGCAAGACCTTACAGCCTGGGGACCATAAAGAGACCACAGAGCCTGTCAAGCAGTCATCAGCACTGACTTACTGCAGAGTACAACCATATCTACTGGAAACATTGCACCTGTTCACAGTATAGTTGTATAAAAATGGCATCCATTCTCATTTAGTATAGCCTAAAGTGTAAAAAGATCAATAAAATATAATTGGAAAGGCACAGATCTTCTAAAAAACCCATTTATAGCGTCTCTATTACAGTCCACAGATAAAGCCTGGGGAGTGTAAACAGAATCATTACCTGAGGCTCAGGTCGATTGATGTCCGCGGTACACAATTTAGTGTAACCGTGGCGCATACATAAATGATCCCCATCTGTTATGTTGTGGACCAGGGATGTGTGTTTTTAACAATGGGCTTGAAGGATGCTCTGAGAAAAATAAATACTGTTGGTTTATAACATTTCTGTTTTCAATAATTGGGGGGTTCATCCGCTGTTCCCTCCTGTCAAATTGCTACGGACCTCTGCTGGCGCTTCTGAATGCGGTTCACTTGTCCTGATTGATATAATACACAGTGGAGCCATGTACCCATTTTAATTAGAAAACACTCTTTTCTTTTCAATTCCCGGAGCGTCTCCATGGATCTGTTTGTGGTATGGGAAAAATGTGAAAAAAAATATGTCACTTGTTGGGAACTGATGTGGAGACTGAAACGTGTCATTATTTTCTTTCCGTCTTCCTCGATTTTTTCGCTTTTCTTTTTTTCTTTTGAAGTATTTTCTTTGTAAAGTTGTTACGAAATAAAGCGCTGCAACTAATGATTATTTTCCTATCAATTAACTGACAAGTCATTACAGCTTTCATAATTATAATGCTCTTATTCACAGCTTTGAAATCACTGCTATAGTTACAAAATGTGGCCATTTACTATGTTCTTTTACTTTGAAAGTATTGGAGATGGTAAATCATTCTGTTTATTTGTTTGAGGAAAGTTCATGAGAAGAAATAAACATGAATGCAGACAGGCTGTTGGTGACAGCTCTGCCATCAATATAAGGGGTTAATATGTTCTCAGATTGGTTGAAATATTGATAATGAAATAATCAGATTGATGTTCTTTTATTTTAAAGGTCGTCTGTGTCAGCTGGTATTGACATTTCAGTTAATTAGAGTTCATGGGGTTCACCCTCCAGTAATCAGAGGCTTATGCAACATATATGTTGGTCTGTTGCATCAATAAAAAGGCACACAGCTGTGGACAGACTTCTTTCTAAATCGTACCTCATAACAGAAACTGTGGATTAATCCCCCCCCCACCCAGCACATCCTTGTCATTTTCTATTATCTCCCCTCCGCATGACAGACTGGGAAGAAGAGAGACTTGCATCACATTTGTAGTCCGAATAGGATATCAAAGCAGCAGGCATTGAAATATTTTGTTTGAAGAAGGAGAGCAATTAGAGTTAATTGTGTGAGGGCAGCATGTGAATGGCAGATGGCAGAAAGGAGCATCGGCTGATAATGAACAATTCATTAGGTACGAGAGCATGGGTTGCCAAAAAGCTAAGATGAGGAGAGAAGGCTGAGAGATAAAATATATGTCCCAAAAAAAAAGTGCTACATATGCATCTGTGGCATTCCAGAGGCTGAAAGTTTATATATACGTATATCTATATATATCTATATATATATAGATATATACATAATTTTTTTTTATTTGTGTAACAGAACCCTGATATACAATTGGCTTAGGGGGGTCCTTATTGGTAATTTGTTAGCAAACACTTACACATCCAGCAGAAAGAGAGCATCTCTGCCCGGCAAGTTTTCTGAGTTAACTTTGCAAGAGTGAAGCCAACCTCATCTTGGCTGTGGGTCTTCAGTGAAACCTGCCGCTTTTTAGAAAAATTAATTTTTCCTCCATTTGCACGGTCTTGTGCACTGACACACCACACATCTTGGTTTTATTTCATGCACTTACAACCATATAAATCCAAAATGAAAACATCTCATTAGGATCAACAGTGGAGAGAGTCATGAGCTCAGAATATAACTGTCATAACTAAAACTGCAGATTAGAGCAGGTGCAAAGTAGTGCAAGTAGGTGCAAATACAGTATGTAGGGCCAAAAATGTTAACAGTGTTAGTTAAGAATGGAAAGCACTGGCTCACATAGTGATTAACTAGCGCACTGAGGAAATAAATGGCTGCCAAAAGTCAGGCCAGACCGTGTAGCTCCTTTGCATGCAGCTTGAAGAGTCGGACCAAATGGAAAAAAAAAAAAATCACCCTGGAAATGAATAACTCAGGGGAATATATCACAGTGTCCGTGCTTCTGTTTGCAGTGGGACCATTAATCATAACAGAAGAAGAAGAACACGGAATAAACAAAACTTTTTGCAACTGCAACTAAATCTGCCTAAGCATTGATTTTCACAGGACTCTGAGGGTTCAGTTATGGGGACAGAAATGGATAAACATGAGTTACTGGACGGTAACCTGTGCAATAACTTGAGACTGATATTATTCCCGTCGTATTTCTTTAAGTTACATTACCATTTCCTGAACCTCCGCGCTGACCACATGTGTCGATGTCTTGGCTGCAGAACCTTCCACAATAAGACTTTTTTTTTTTTTTTTACAACTAGTTCTCCTCACACAGTTTCTACTGTAATTAGCTCTGGCCTAATCTATAAACGACAGAT
>NW_019525445.1:722181-727153 GCF_002814215.2 Seriola lalandi dorsalis | reverse complement strand
GGTGGGCGGGCGGGGGGTTGCTGTGTCTGCAGCGTCTGTCATGTACCTGTCACAACCACTGAGAAGTTTTTGAGGTGTGTGTTTTTTGTCTCAGTGCTGGCACTTAGGCACTGAGTCACACATGCACCTTGTATCTGAAGAACATTTTGTCAGGTGTCTATGCATGTGCTTGTATGTGTGTGTGTGTGTAACGAGACGGCATGTGTTTACAGTCTGATGGCATATTATTCACATGCAATGAAGACTGACGGTTTATTCTTGAGATATTCATGAGCATACAGCTGATTATTCTTCTCTTCGCTGGACTGTGTTTGCTGTAATACTCTCTCTCCCTCTCTCCCTCTCTCCGTCTCCCTCTTTCTGTATGTCTGTCCATATCCATAAACAGCATGGCTGGCATATTTCTGATGCTTTGCTATATTCCCCATTTGCAATGACTTTCCAATCGTATATCTGAATTAATCACCATACCATAGTTCTAAAACTAATTTTCTTATGAATAGAAGGTAAATCAGATGTTGGTAGAAATCGCTATGCATTGCACCAATGCTGAGCACTCTTAAAACTTGGTTTGAAAGTCTCTGAGATAGCTTTCTGTCAAGTTTTATTTAGCACCCTGGTCATTTCCTCATGTTTGATTTGCATTGTCCTTCAGTAGTTTTGTCGATTCCTTTCCCTAGTGTGGCTGTACTCACTCTGGGAGAGGAGAGAGCAAAAAAGACGACGGAGAATAAATCTTTTCATTTAAATAAACATCTGCTTTGCCAGTCTTCCATTGCCAAGTGCAATAACATAACAGCATGAGCAGCTAATGAAAGCTTTTATATTAGTTGCTCAAAGGGAACAGTCAAGTAGAAAGAGACAGTGATGTGTTTTTATCTGGCTTGCATCTTTAACAGCACGTAAATGAAATACACAGAGCAAGAGTGTAGATTTTAGCGTTAGCAGCATTGCTAACAGTCAAAGAGCGCCACCGAGAGACACTTCACTGACGTCTTGAAAGTGCAGCTCCAACACTGCAGCAATGACTGCGTATGGCACATTAACACAAACACAACCCGCCCCGACACCACCACCACCGCCACTACAGAGACATACAAACCATGGCGCAGCCACGGCAACGCATGTTCAGTGATTCACACCTAATATAGCCCTCCGTCCGTCTCTGTTTTCCATTTACCTCATAAAGCTGAGGCATGTTCCCTTCAACCACTCTGCCACCTCTTTCACACCTCCTGTCTTGCCACTTTCCATTAGCATTCCCTGGTCAGGGGGCCGTATGAAAGTGAGGCACACACCTGCCACAGTCAAAGTCTGAGCCTGTCGCCTCTCAACAACTCAGTTCAGTTGGGCTCTGGCAGACTGGATAGGTGTTTACGGAGCTATAGCCATCCTTTTGGACTGATTAATAACTGACTGGCTGGCTATCTGACTGCCCGGCTTGCCAGCTGGTTATATAAATGCATTGCTGGCTGACTGGCTGAATAAGTGCCTTCAGGCTGAATGTCTCTCCCTCTTTTGTCCTTTCCGTCCCTCTTCCTGTCTCTCCTTGGATCCCTCCTGCCCTCCCCGGCCGAAACTAAACAGCAGCTGCACCAGAGGTAGGAGTGTCAGAAAGTGCCACAACTGTGTTCCTCTCTGTTTTTAGGCAAGTTCCTAGAATAGAACAGCGTTCACAGCATGTAGAGTGGAAGCTAAACCCCAGAGGCTAGCCGGTTCACTGACATCCTCTATTCAGGAGCAGTGGTACTTAAGCTAGCTGCCACACACACGCACACACACACACGCACACACACACAGGCCAACAGGGTATCCAAACAAAAAGGAATGAAAGTGTACACGCTTACGTCCATAATTGAGCACAGTGACACATGCATTCACAGACATAACATAAATATTCACACACACCCACACACACACACACACACTCACACACACACTTGTATGCAAAGAGCAACAGATCGTGCCAGATAGGATTTCACTCATCTTTAATATTGAAGGAAAAAAACAGTTATTTATTGATAGCAGCTATTTTAAACTGAAATGGCCGAGATTTCCCTCCCACTGGCTTGTTGGGGGAAAAACCAGAAGTACAACTACCAAACCATAAATGGAGGTTGATTTGTTTGGAGTGGGAGTAATAAATGAACTGGCTGTGTGGTAGGGACTTGTGTCAGTCATGTCACCATGTCTCACCATCATCGTTGTCTCCTATACACGCTCTTGAATTCCTCCATCCAGTCATGCGTCTACGCCTCCATCTGTATATCAACACTGCACGGCACTAAAGTCCGTACATGAATACATGCTTTTTAAAAAAAAAAAATTTATGTACATCCATAACTGTGCATTTCTCTTCAGGACCATTGAGAAGTTTGGGGCTACACTCCGTGTACACTTATCCTAATACATTATGTGCCATGCTGGACATGAAATTAGTTCATCACATAATCCTGTTTAACTGTAGCTGTGTGAGAAACCCAACTTACAGCCAGACATATTGATTTGCTGAAAAGCCCAGAATTCCATTTGCTTGTTTTGGAAGAGGTGATGTTGGTGATGCAACATGTTGGCACCCAATAATGCTGGATGCCAAAAAAGGATTATTATCTCATCTGCATCTGATTGTAAATGTATGTACAAGTTGGTGAGTTTGTCTTGTTTGTATACTCTGTATCCGAGATGTGGTTTGTAGGTGGAGGTGCCAGAGTAATTGTAGATGCCATAACTATACCCCACCTCCTGATTTGTATTGACAATTTTCTCGGTTCTTGCGCCCCCCCCCACCTCCCTGCCCAGAGGAAGTGATACCACTGTAAGCCATGAAATCATCAAATGGGTGCAGGCAAGGAGGAACCTGCTGCCCCAGATAAATAAAACATCTTAGACAGCAGAGATTAAAGCACAGGAAAAACGGGGGGGGGGGGGTCTATTTTAAAGATGACAAACGGATAAACTCTAAAACTGTAAGAATGGCCTATATCTTCAGAAACCCCTAGGTGCTCTTCAGATGCTAACAGCTCTTGTCATGTTACATTGCCCTTCCAAAGGTCACACACAGCAAATTGCCCTTGCAATGGTATGAAAAGGGCCAAATGGGCTTTGTTAGACTGACAAAGCAGGCAGCCACCGCCCTCAGGTCATCTTTCCTTTAATGTGACGCAGCAGTGGAGAGTTCTGCTGACTCTTAGGGATGCACAATGTGTAGGATGCTGACTGACAGCCAGACCCTCCTGCTGTATTTGCTTCTCAGAGGCGCCAATGTGGGAGGTCTTCCCCTGCTTCCTATGAGTCATATACATCCATCCACGCAAGGGCATCTGACCCTATGATAGGAAATGTGGCTAATGAAATCCCCGAGGTTATTGTACACACACAGCTGGTTTGTAAGAACCCTCAGACATATACAGTAGGATGTGTTCTGTGCCTCTGTGTGCATCTTCCATATATATATTTATATATCTCCAGAACAACCTGGCTTAGAGCTCTACTTTTTCCAATATATTTTATACTAGCAATAAATCAACTAACTGTGTAAAGTGAAAGAAGTAGTCCTCCTCAGTTCTGCAGAGCTTTAGCCTCTTGTTGCTCATTATTGTTGCCAGTTTCTTCACAGCAACTCCATTTTCAGCAAACAGCAGGCAGCTTTTTTCATCAAAAACATGCTGATAAACTCCAGCAGACAGAAGACGTTAGCAGCTAGCTCGTAAAAGAAAGTAGAACATCTAACATTAGCAGCTGAAGACCTAGATGTGCTTCTCAAGAGTGGGTGGAGACCAAAATAGAGGAGGAATGAGAATTTCAGGAATTACTTTCATTGTGTGTTTAGAAACATGACGTGTGTGTGTGTGTGTGTGTGTGTGTGTGTGTGTGTGTGTGTGTGTGTGTGTGTGAGTGTGAGTGTGTGTGAGTGTGTGTGAGTGAGTAAGCGTGCGCCAATATGGTTCACTTCTCCTGGATGTATAATTAGTCACTTTAGCTGTAACTGTTGAAAGCAATAATTCACTAGACTCAACATTTTTCAGGTTTCTGTTGAATTCTTCTCCCCTGGAGTAAGCAGAAAAACAAAACAAAACAATGACTCTGTGTATGTGTACCACAAGCTGATATCACTGAAATATTAAAGCAGGCATTAGTAAATGCCACAACACAGCCTGGACTCCACAATAAAATGTTATTTATCAAAGGAAAACGGCAACAAAGGCAAACTTTGAGTCATTTATCCAGACGAGCGATGAACGTTCCCTCTCAGCAGCAGCACCCCCCCCCCCCCCACACACACACACACACAAACACACACACACACCTCTACAACCTAGACTAATATCTCCGTCTGTGCACTATTTTTTACTTTACTGCGAAGGGCTCCATCAGCCATCTTTAACCTACTTCTAGATGCTCATCATTTCAGCCTTCATCCATTTTTTATTTTATTTTTTTTTGTCTTTACTTTGAGCCACTCAGTTCCTCATTCACAAGAAAAGGCAGCCGAGACCTAGGGGCAGAAAAGGTTATCATGAAAAAGGCCATCATCATATGTCTCCTCTTGAGACAACTGTATGTTCAGATGAGATGCTGTATCTCAGGAAGAAAATCAATTCTGCTAGAGCTCTGACACTGTTCAACATTTATTTCAAATTCTGTGTGCCAGCAGATTAGAATGGCTCCACTGGGAAATATCTCGTGATCTAGTCTCGACAAAAAGTGTGAAATTGTATGTGAGCCTGTGTGCATTTATGTATGCAGGAGGGGTAGGTCAGTGAATGTATGAGGGTTGTCCGGTGTGTCAAGGAGTGTTGTGTTCGTGTTGTATACAGAAAGCCTGCTGGCAACATAAAAATCACCAGAAGTTGGCATACCTTCTGTTGCTGTGCTTGGCCCTCTGTGTCTGTGTCAGCACACTAACCTACGGAACACAGAACAACCACTAAACTATACCCCACAAGCCTTTTCCAATTCACAAATCTGTCAT
>NW_019525445.1:637181-717181 GCF_002814215.2 Seriola lalandi dorsalis | reverse complement strand
GAGAGGACCAAGAAATTGCATTAGACTAGTGAGAATACACTGTGAAACAGACATTTGCATTTCTCAAATATTCATGGCTGCTCAGTCGCCCGTGAACTGCTAATGCTGACACAAATGTACAGCATTGTAAACAATGTTTTGTTTTGTTTGTTCTTTAGTTCTAACACTTTACTAATGGTGAGCTGAACTCAGTGTTTTTATAGCTGAGGGGAATTTAATGAGGGTAAATTGCTTCTCATTAAGTCCGTTGTTTTCTGTATTTGGAAAAAAAAGATGAAGAGAGTCTGACTTGAATGAAGGATGCCTCCCACAGCTGATTTTTGGAACAAACCCTAATGGCAGAGTCCTGTAATTAAGATCAATGGTGTGTTCAAGACAATTTAGGAGCATCTTCCTGATTTGAATTTGAAGCCCCGTTTCAGGAATCCTCCCCCACCTCCACTGAAGCCATGATGACTTTTACTTGATTCCACCCAATCGGTGTATTCACTGTTTATTTCTTTTGCGTTCAGTCTGCATGTCTTCAATTTCATGGTGAAACTTTTTTAATTAGTTATTTGCATGTGTTATGGGTGATGAATCGGCACAGAAACAGAAGATCCAGCCTCTCAAACGGGTCGGCAAAGCACACAGAAACAAAAGAAGAAAAAAAAAAAAGGGAAACCCTTCGATGCAGGGAAAATAAAGTCTTTTGATATGATCAATTTGTGCCAAAAAAGCAGCCACTAAGAGGCAAAAGAAGCACAAAGGCTTCGAGAAGCAGCTCCTCAGAACTGCAATGCGCGCCCGGTATCTGGAGGTTTTTGCTGACGTGTCTGTTGAAATAAGGACAAAGGGGGATGTGACATCACAGCTACGTCATAGCTGAACGGGCCTACATAGTAGCTAAAAATAGTGGGATGCTACGTCATTGACAGTAGCGAATAGATCACAAGTAAATGCAGAGACCCTGTACAGCCTGGTGATAGTTTACAAAAAATAGACCCCTATGGAGAAAACATATCTACATGTAACCTATGGAGAAGCCTTTTTTTTGTGTGTTTCGTTCGCCTCTTAGATTTGAGCATAAATTGAACATTAGTTTGAATTTGAACAATAATTTCTCCCTGTTATTATGGGTAAGAGCGAAAGTAGGACACATAAGATTGACCTGTTTAAAAAATAAAACCAAACAATGAATAAAACACACGACTGGTTCTTGACAGACATTTCAAAGCTTGTACGATCACAACATCCAATCATGTTTTCTCTAAAGACGTCCTGCAGTTTGAATGTCACAGATGCGACTCTGCTAAGTAGTGTATGGAATTCCATCTGGATCCACATTTTACTGTATGATACAGAACTGCACTGTCAAAGATAAGCTGCTGCACAATCTGTGTGTTAGTCTTCATTTCCAGTTCCAGTTTTCCCCCATGGTGCTATACTACAAACAGCCACTAGAGGAGGTAGGAGACAAGCACATGGCTTGCAGATAGAGAAGTGCCCAGTCACATGTTGTCTGTAAGGAAACATGCAAAGCCACAAACATGCCCACTCACTGTCAGATCGACAGCGACCAACAATGACAAACACAGATCCCCAGTGCTAATGACAACCCCTCCAAACAAGAACGCTCAGGATTTATTGAATTCACCACTGAAATACAACACCCCTCCAGTAAGTAGCACAAACTGGATGTTTCACAACCGAGCCACTTCTACCAATCTGCACTTCATTAGGCTGATTGCTCGCCAATGTAAGCTACTCCCTCTGCCCTGCCCTGGTCTCTCCGCCTTGTTCTGATTAAAGAGGGAACCTCATAAATATGCTGCTGCCAATAAATGATTTCCTCATCACATCAAAGTCACACGGAAGTTGTAAGCAGCTCTCATAATTGCAACAAAGTACAGGCACCTCTTTCTTTTTTTTTTTCTTTTAAAGCGCCCCCACATGCCACCAAACTCACCCTGCGGCTATATAACAAACCGAGCTGGAGTGGTCTGGTGGAATTCCTGCTAATTCAAACCTTAGTCAAAAGTGGTCGTTAATATTAAGTTTAATGAGGCAGGAAGAACATGATTCTGATGAGGATTAGAGAGGGAACAAATGAGTGAGGTTCCCCTCTAACAGGCTAAGTTGTTCGTTAGTGAGCAAGCGAATACTGAATATATGAAAAATGCTAATTAACACCTCTCCCTCAAGCAAAGTGAAAGATTATTATGGATTATTACCAGTTAAATAAACCGTAAATGTCACTGCTAGTGAGATTTAGAAACATAAAGATTAAAACAGTCAATAGTTTCAGATTGTTTATCCCCAATTGTCAACCCACCCACCTATTACAGAGATAAATGCTGTTGTTAGTTCTCACGCTACTGTTGTTACTGCTAGTGAAACTCGGTTTTGGTCATAAATACAGAGATAATGACTGCCCGGAACACAACAGAATGTATTTCTCTATAAACAAAGCATCATTATAAAAGTGTAACTCAGCTTTGAAAAGAAAAAAAAAAAAGAAAGTTTGACCAGTGTGGTAAAACGACAGCTCAGTAATAACGGGAACTATCTGTGAAGCCGGATAATTTATGGATATCGTTTATGGTTTGTCAAACATTGCTTTGAACTGACCACTGTGTGATCGGAAACACAGACGCAGCATTAAAACCACACAAACACACACACACACACACGAGCGTTAGCACGAACATGCACCAAGAGCCGCTGTATCTGCACAAGAAAAAAAAAAATGCAAAACAGCTGCTCGGTTTCGATGGTAAACTACTGAAAATGTGACTTTCTTGAAAGATCCTCAGTGAGTATAGATGCACACGTTTAACATATTGCTACTTTATTTTTCTATACATAAAATTAAATGTCATTTATTTAAGGGAAACAGTCTGAAAGGCTTCAGTTGTTTTGTTCATTTGGATGATAAAACATTGGTGGAAAAAACTGCATAGCACAATGTCGGCCCTTTCAAAGGGACGTTCAGGAGGAAGAACAATATAAATACAATTTTGGTCAGACATTTTGTACTATATTACATCATAAATACACAACATCAGGCATTCATCTATTCATTTCCAGCACTGTATTTCAAAAAGAGAATAAATATGTCTACACTTTATAAAGGAAATGAGGGGGAGTTGAAAATGTTTTTATTGCTAAGAGAGATAAAACATGAACAAAGCTGTAATTGACGCAGTGTAAAGTTTTCATTGGGATGATTATACCGAGGGTTAAACCTCGCTGTGTCGTCGACACCGCAAACCTGAATTTGACTTTTTTTTTTTTTTTTTTTTCCAAGGCAGACACTTTAGTAGAAGGGAAATGAAACGAATGCTTCAGTGATATGTTTTATTTGGCCTGAGTTGCTGAAACACTCATTCACCCACAGAGGTCTACAAAGTGTCTTCATATTAAGGCCCTTTTCAACACGAGGCACTGTATTAAAAAGAAAGGAAAAATAATTAAAAAAAGGCTTCGGTGAAAAGTTGGAGTTGTAGTCTGTATTATTGTGCCCAGTGCAAGTGCTCGCCCAGCTCAATTATTGCAGGAGTAAACAAGTGAAGAGTATAAACAGCTGGGCAGCAACACCCCTCCTCCTATAGATAAGTCATGTAAACAGTCAGTCCAAAGGGGCAAGAGAACACCGTTTTTTTCATCCTCGCTGTGGGGAAAAAAAAATAAAAAATCTAATTTGACTTGAAGTGCTCGGAAAGTTGATTCAAGCACTCCTTGTGCAGTGGATATATTATAAACACTGATTTTTAAAATGTCAGTCGCACGTCCTCTGTGTCCGTTTTTTGGGAATCCTTGCAAATGCACTGAAAGACATTTCACCAAAGATCAAAGGTATTTCCATTTCTATGATAAGTGGTACATGCTGTAGCCCAGAGGAGCAGCATACAGTCCTAAAGGTGAAATGGGCAGTATGGGTCTGTGGTGGTGGTGGTGGTGGTGGTGATAGGCGGAGTACGACTGTCCGTACAGTTGCATGGCGCCCAGCGACAGCGGTAAAGTAAAGCCAGGGCGTAAAGCTCCAGCAGCCGCGGCCGCCACTGCCACCGTCTTGGCGTCAGCGGCCATCTTGAGTTTCTCCAGCTCGGCCTCCTGGAGCCTCTTGGCTTTTGCCCGGCGATTCTGGAACCAGATCTTCACCTGGGTCTCTGTCAGGGTCAAGGAGGAGGAGAACTCGGCCCGCTCTGCGATGGACAGGTACTGCTTCTGCCTGAACTTCCTCTCCAGGGCCAGCAGCTGAGACGTGGTGAAGGGGGTGCGGGGCTTTCGGTTGGTCTTGTGCTTCCTCAACTGACAGGAAGGACTGGAATGACCTGGGAGAAGACACAGTGAAGATTTTAGAATGAGGGTTTGATATGTAAAAGTATGAATTTGAGTCCTGTTGCCTTATTGTGGATTGTGAGTGTCCTTCCTGTGAGCCACATACTGATGGCTGAGTTTAAACAGGAAATTATTTAACTTAAAGATGATATAGTTGGATGTCAGGACACACTTTAATCATATAACTTTTCATTAACAAGACAAATATTTGTATGTGTTAGAGGTCGCCTACCTCCTCACACAATTAACAGCTGACTGATTTTAGAGTTGTTGTTTTAACTTTGCTTGGTTTACTGGCTTCATGCCTTTCTTGAACTCTCTCCAACAGGAAACATTACAGCAGCTTGTGGAGAATCATATCCAGTAAATTCATGATACATGATAAGTATAAATGAAGAATTTGTCCCGTCCATATTCAGCCTATACTTGTTCAGACTTAAAGGTAACTTCAGAATGTGAGATAAACTTACGAGGCTGTGTGGGAAACGCGCTGTTGGTGACCCAGGATGCGCAGTCCTCGGACTCCGATGCCTCGGACTTCACCGGCGACGTAGGCGCCGCCGTTAAGCTCTTTCGGCTTCCCCCGGGAGGACTGCACGTCCCCCGACACAGATACAGAGAGTTCAAACCCGTGGGGGACACCGCCACCGAACGTCCCTCCGGTTCGCAGCAGGTGGACTCTCCGCCGCGGCTGTCCGTCTTCCTCCCGGACATGAGCGCCTCCACGCTGAACGGATGATGCCGTCGCGCCACCGGAGATGTCTTTTCCTCCGCCGTCCCCTCTGCCAAGGCCGCACGGTTGGTACTGTCCTCCTCGGACGAATTGCACCCCAGGTCGTTAGAGGTCTCCTGGGCGGCCATCTCCTCAGTGGCCATCAAAAAGGAAAAATAAAAAAAACAAAAACAAAAACGGGTGAACTCCGTGCGCAGCTGCGGGACAAAAGTTGCGGCAGCCAGGTGAGAGTGGCTCCGGCGAGCGCAATGTTATGGAGCTGTCAAGTAGTATGTGGGAGTATGTAGACGCATCACAATGACACGGCTCAACTTTGACCAATCGCTGCCGCCCAAAATGTTTATGAGTGGGCAGATGTTGCCTTCAGGGACGGTCGGAAAGAGAAGACGCTTGTTTTGTTTTGAGGAGTGAAGGGCATCAGACCCTACAAAATGTATCATTATTATTAGTAGTAGTATTATTATTAGGATCATTGTTATTGTTATTATTATTCTATAATCAAGCCACTCTGCAGTTTTTTTTTTTTTTTTTTTTTCAATGTGTGATTTAGAAGGTTACGCATTGTACTTGAATGCAGCAAAAGTCCTCAAGGGTCACTGGGGTGGTTTGAGGAGGTCTTCACTCCCTAATGCAGGTAACAATAAAAATCAAACTGGAAAGGTTTTTTCTTTATTTAATTAATATCAACTGAGATAAGTAGCAGTTGTTCTCTGCCAACAGCTGTTCAGTTTTGTGTCATAACAAAGTGAAAAAGAAAATCCAGATGTGTGTTAAATAACACTTTACAGGACTGTAACTGTAGCTTTTGTTCGGTGAAAATCAGGATTTTTTGTTGAAAACTAGATGACACGCGTTGCCCTCATGTCGCCTCATTGGTTGATTAAATGACATGAAGGAAATGGGCTGCAACAATAATAGCTGTGCCACAACATTATCACATGTTAAGCTTCAGTAATGGATTAGCTCTAACTCTAACCTCATGAGACTGCGTGTGTAAACACGGGCCCCATGCGGATAATTATGGAGCATTATACCGGGGCGAAACACTGATCCCTTTTTCTTCTTTATCTCTCCTTCTGATTAGTTTGCTCTTCCCTTTATTGGGACTTTCCAGTTGTAACCAACAATGCAGTTATGTGCTGTGCCAGTCCAGCATTAAAAGAAGGGTGTCACACTCAAATTACAGAGTATATTACTTCGCTAAATTACAGATTTAGTTTTTAAAATCCTCAGCTCGGTCCAGCTGGTGTCTGGACATAAACTGGATGAGACATTCACATGCCTCTCTCCATGTCTGTAGCCGACTCATTCATCTTCTTGTCCTATGATTCAGTCCCATTTTCTACGCACATTAGACATGAAGTAACTCATTGTGATTCTCATGAAGTAACTCATTGGGATATTTCCATGGGCAATTTCACGTTATGTCAGATGAAAGTGCCCAACTCCTGATGGAGAACATTACACTTGTTCCGGCAGTTTATCCGAAGAAACGGTCCTTTGATGATGGTAGAAATATTTTAAGCTGAAAGGATATTTCACTTATCTTAAGATTTTTTCCCATGGTCATGCTTGTTTAACTAATTTCTTATCTGTCACCTAATTGCTCATATTTAACACCCAGACCGTTGCTCATTAGATCCGTCCTTCCTCTGAATGATAATTAACCACTATTTCACATCACACGGTCGGATCCACAGTCATAATCTTCCAATGTCTGTAAGTGTCAGTGTTGGATGCTGTGAGAGAATGTGTTTGTAAGTGTGGCTCTGTCATACACAGCCTACAGCTGTGCAGGACTATTACAGCCTCCACTGCTGCAAGAATAAGCTGCTTATTGAATCGTTTTCCTTAAAACTTACTGAAGGCGAAAGTAAAAATACAGACATTCACAAGTTTTTCCTTTTTAATATAGCCGTTCTTTAAAGAGCACACACTATATATATATTTATTTTATTTTATTTTTTTCCCAGAGGATAGATTTATATACAGTAAATGCTCAGATTTTTCCCTGCATTTTTACATGTAGCCAGCAGGCCCTGAGCTGCTATGTCAGACTGTGCAGCAGGACTCATTTCCCAGGAGACTGCTCCTGCAGCCTTATTAAAGTGGGGTTATTTCACAGACAATCAGAGGTTTGTGAAGGCGCCAGTGAGCGGCCAGATGAAAGGACTGACTCCTCAGGGGAGAAACTGTTGCCTTTTTTTTTTTTTTCTGCAGCTCTGTTCAGGATCCCCACCTCCATCCTCCTCCACCCCCTCCATTCCTCTCTCTCTAGCTCTCTCTGTCTCTCTATCCCTGTATCTCTCCTTCTCTCTGGCTGTGCCCGCACGCCCTGCAGGCACCTTGTCAGAACTCCTTCTTGGCTGAGTGTCAGTGGCATGTTTCGTTCCCTACTCCCTCCTGTCTTCATTCTTGCACTTTTTTATCCTTTCTAACTTTAGTCGCGCATACTGCACTTTATTTTTTCCTTCATTCCTTCTTTACTTTCTTCTTTACTTTCTGTCTTCTTTCTCTTCCCTCATCAATGTTTTATTCCTGTCCTTCATCTTTCTCCTGACCTTCCGTCTTTCCTTCCTTGCATCCCCTCTTTCTTTATTCTGTCTTTATCAGGCTCCTTCAGTCTGCCCACCCTCTCTTTCTTTCCCTCACTGTCACCGCATTTGATCTCATTGTCAACATAAAAATCCGCCCAGTCAAACTTTATTATTTTTAAATCCAGCTTCAGGTCCATCTATCAGATGAGAAATCAGATGACAAAAGGTGAAAAGAGGCAGCGTGACCAGAGTTGGGTTTAATAAGGAAGAATATTGAGTAAGGAAGTAAAATAGAAAATATTCTTGGCAAGTGTGTCGAACGGGGAAGCTGTTAGTCACAGATATTCTAAACACAAACAAAATGTTGGCCCTCATCCACACATCCATCAACAAGTCCATCAACGCAAGTCACAAGTCTGAGGTGATGTTCCCTGAGATGCACTTTGACTGCATGTGAACACTTGTGTACTACATGCATGTTAAATATCATTTAGACATGCAAATAATGCGACTGCAACTTTGTGTGACCATGGCTTCAAAGAGGATTTTGCAAGGGAAGGAAGGAAGGAAGGAAGGGAGGAAGGAAGGAAGGGAGGAAGGAAGAAGGACGAGGAGGGGTATGAGAGGGGTGCTCTCCTGGGTGTAGCAAAATTACCCACACATCCCACTTCCTTCTTTCCATAATATCATTTAAGCCTGATAATAGCGAAAGCAATTTGTCTGAGCATGTTTGTGTGTGTGTGTGTGTGTGTGTGTGTGTGTGTGTGTGTGTGTGTGTGTGTGTGTGTGTGTGTGTATATACTGTTTGAATGCCTGTACAGTACATATGTGTGTGTGTGTGAGAGACATAGAGGCTTGAGAAGCCTCTGGGTGTGCGGGTCGGGCACACCTCAGAGCATTGTAATTACAGCAGAAGCTTTGAAGTGGTGGAATGTTTGGTTGGGATAATCAGCAGGCTGGGCTGCACTCATACACTATTTACATTCCCATTAAAACACTCATTCATGCCATCACACCACAACTTTTTACTACCTATAATGATACTTAGTTGGTACAAAGTTGAAGAAGTGAACATGTTAAAATGTGAGGGGTTACATCACTAAGATTAGTGACTTTGCCGTACTGTTACAATATGTAAATTTATATAATCCTATACAGTATTCGAAGTTTGCTGCTTTTATTATGTTGAACTCTTCCTTACTTTACTTTAAGACCTGGGAGCCGTCAAGATGAAGACAAAAATAACAGCTGGCTCATTACTGTAGATAAAAAGAATAAAAAAAAATAAAATAAAATCATTCACTGTGCATAATCTGAACAATATGTTTTTTGGGATGTTTTTGCCTTTTATTAAATGGCTCGCAGTAGAAATGTGACTAGACATGAGGGGAGAGAGCGAGAGGAGGACTTGGAGCAGGGATGTTGTGATTACATGGCTTATCTGAAACAAGAGTCGAAGTATGGATGCTGTTGTAAACACTGGAATGCCCCTTGAGGCCAATTTGTGATTTTGGCTTTCTCAAAATAAAATTTACTTGACATGGTTGCCGTCTTAGATCAGGACAAACACTGCAGGCCACTTACTGGTTGTCTAAAGGGTAACACTTGAAGTTCAGCCGTTTAGCATTTACAATATGAGCAGTGCATAAACAATTAATAAATGCTTTGTTATAATTGTTAGCAGATACAACTGTAACTCCACCTGTCAACACCCACTTTTTACAATTCTATATCAATACATATTCCATTATGGCAAATTAGTGCAAAATCAAATGTTAAATGAACCGTGTTCCTCTGTTGTGCAGTCTAAAAAAGTCAGTTTAACTCATTTTTGTGGCTTCATGACTTGAATTCATTTACATTTGATAAACAATGATATTGAATTACACCTCAACCCTGCTTTGTCTAGTATATGTCACCTGCCCTCATCCAGGAAAAGGACATGCTCTTTTCAAAAATGCACATGCGCACAATACTGCATTCTTCTCAGAAAGACTAGTGACTTGTCGAACCAGTGGGACACGTTGTAAATATTAATAAGACACACATTTCTGTACACTTCATATAATGCCATTGTTTTGACTTGGAATCAAATTATCTTAGCAATGTCACCCACTGCTCCCTCCCTCCCTCCCTCCCTCCCTCCCTCTCTCTGGGCTTGCCAAGCCCTCAGAACCTCCGCCTGTAATGTACCTAAATGACTACCTTGAATGCTACATTGGCGCCAGGGCCAATTAGCTGTTAACACTGGAGACAGATCTATTCAGAAGCCAGAGAATGAGGCCTCCTGTAACGTGAAAGATTGATGCCCACTTTACTAATGACAAGAGAAGGAGGCAATCTGTTGCTTGACTCAGCCCTGGGCTATGTTACAGGATAGTCAGCTGATTGCTGGGAGCCTGCAGGAGGAGGGCTCCTGAGAAAACTGACAGTGGAGTATAAGTCACTGTAGGGGTTGAACAGAGGACGTCAAAACACACGTATACGCATACGTACATACAGCCATGTATGTCTGTAACTGACGTTGGGCCGTATGATGATAATATGAGACGACAGAGATTTGTCAACTGTAAGAAATTTTGTTATGTCATATGAGTTAGTTATTTGTTTAATATCTTTGAGTGTATAAGGACATTGCACAATGAGGAACCGAGCACACTGATCCGAATGCAGATTTCATACAACATCACCTAACAAGCGCATGGCGGTGTCAACTGGTGCAAGTCAAGACCAGGGAGCATGCTGCCACATGCACGTGGACATGCGTGTGTGCCCAGCGCACCCACTCACACAAATGTGCAGAGAAATTCGCTTCACACCAGAAGGAATGCATCAGTTCTTGCCTCTGTTCCACGGGATGTAACGAACTGTTCTTTTGAAGGTGATAATTGCTTTTGTAATCGTCAGCTGCAATTATATATTTGGAACAGTTCTCTGCTCTTTGATGACGTGTTGAACTCTTTGCCTATGTATTTATCCACTAATTCAGGCTTCACAGCTTCACCCCACCATAACCCATCATTATCAGGTCTTCCTTTCAATTCGTGACTTAACTACTATACACCTCGAAGGGTTTTGGAAAATTGGGCGCATTCAAATGCTGGCACCTCTTAACCTTTCTTGCACCCCATAAAAATGGGAAAATAGGTGTGCATTCTTTCCCTATGCATGTTACCTCCAATATCATTAGCTCTACTGTGTGTAACACTCTTGTCGAGCCTTGTTTACCGCCAGGTAGTCAAGAGATGCTCTGATACCATTTTTCCTTTCTGATACCTGAACTTGTGTATCCACCGATACCCGCTGTCATTGTTTTATGACATGGCTCAGATTGAACCTGAACAAATACATGAATGCCATTAAATCTTTCTTTTATTATCTAATTTGACTTGTTAGCCATAAAAAAAAAGAATAAATAGAAAAATTCCCACACTAGTTTCCCTGACACTAGTGCCCCACCTCAAAAATTAAAGCCTTGCATACTGTACATGTTGCCGTTTTACTTGAGGGACTTTCCCGTGTAAAGTATATGCCCAAATTGCTCACAATTTACTCACAGCAAACTTTACGCTATATACTGTAAATCAGTTCATCTTCGCCAATCTAAAACAGTAGCTGCCAGTGGCTGCACAGCGAAACTTCTTCTGTACGCTACTATTTTAGAGCAGCAAAGAAAATTTGATTTCAGAGAAAACTGCCATTTCATCTGGGTGTGAAACTATAAAGTTTATTAATATACTGTATGTGCGGTATGATAGACTTGCATGCTCGGGGTCATGCATTATGCACCATGTGCTTTCATTTTTGAAAAAAAGTACAGTAGCTAAGGAGTTCCGTGTGGCATTTTCCGGGTTGCCGGGAATTTAAATCAAGTAAGTCTTACGTTTTTCAGCTGACTTTACATTTAGGATTTTGGAAATGAACCATGGTATGCCATGAGGATCAGAGACTTTGAGCATCATCAGACTTTTACTGTATGACTCAGTGTGCATCACAGGCCTCATGACTTCAGTTTCCGTGTCAAACTCTCAACCTCCACAGAGAGCGAGAGAGAACTAGCCAGGGGCCATCTGTTCCTCTCACAACCATGTAGATTCCTTTTGACACACTATATCTTAATCAGTTCTGACAGGTAGAATTTATGATGATGCCGCCGTGTAAATCACAAGGAGGCTTGTTATTATGGAGAGGCACTGAAATGGTATAATTGTTTTTAAGTGCCGCTGGAAGGCCGAGTGTGCATGCATTTGTGTGTGTGCATGCATTTGTGTGTGTGTGTGTGTGTGTGTGTGTGTGTGTGTGTGTTGCATGTGATCGTGTGAACATGCACAGTATTCTGGGAAGTTTTCCAGAGATTGGGGAAATCCACCTTCGACACAACAAACAACTTTAACCACAAAAACAAATCTCCTAAAAAGAAATTTTTGTCTCATTACAGCAAATAACATTTCATGGTAGAAAAAGCCACAACTTTCCCAGCTATTATGACTGCGTAACACGCACTCTTTGGGTTATATGAGAGTGAAATGTGCTTACACACAGGAACAGAAATAAGACAAATACGGTCTATCTGTGCAACAACAATAAAGAGAGTCTTTTGGTTAATGAGACCAGACAGAAGAACTAAAGTATCCTCAGTAATGATGTTACATCCAAACCATGTGAAATATTTTTCAACCCTTTTGGTTTATGTTCTGGCTTGCTGCTTGACGTCAGGTTCATCTGCATTGACTCTAAAACTTGCAGAGTAGATCAACAACCTGATGTGTGCAGTGTCATATTTGATAATCGATTAGCTCTGTCATAACAATAGGTTTTTTTTTTTTGCCTTTTGTCCTTCAGCCTCTTCTTTTGCTCTACTTACAGTAGAACATTAAAGGTCCATTCATCTTTACCCAGATTCATGTTTTCGGCCCGTATGTGCGTTTGCGTTTAACTACCTTGAGGTTGAATTGGTATGTGCAGCTTAGCCGACAGTGTGCAGTGAGGGCTTCTTTAATAGAGTCATAAAGTACAAAGCACTTAACTGAATAAACAAATCAGCCGCTCTGCCAAAACAAGGAAGAGGGAAACTTCAAAGCCGGGCCATAACTGTTTTAAAGGTCAGCAGTTTGGAAAGGACTCACTGTCTCATTGAGTCATTGGTAAGCTGGCTTGTGGTTTCGGCTGAGGAGGTGACTGGGTGACCTCTGGGCTGACTGACTTACTCAACGGCTGATTCTTTGAATCATTGTGGGGCTCAGTGATTGACAGACCTGGCTGTCCAGCTGGTTGAGTAACTACAGAGAGATGAAATTAAGTGAAAGCAAGACATGGGATCTGACACCAAAGTGGATCAGGATTCTTCATTGATGAAATCCATCCTGTCTGACTGCGTGTGTGCGTGCGACTCGGACTCACCGCTGTTTAACGAGAGAAAGACGCCAGTCACAGTAAGACCAAGGAGCACACAACACACACAACCACACTGATCTTTGCTCCGACCCCAGTAGAGCGGGAACTGCCACTGGGGTCAATTTGCGGTGACCCTTTCTACGCCTACACGGTCAAAGGTTACAAACCTCTGCATGCGGCCTTTGAAATGGAGCGACAGGGGCTTGCTGTTGGACTGACTGGCAGGATGCCAGTTACCAAGATGCTCGGTCTCACCTTAAAGCCGTAGCACAGGAGAAATGAAAGGCAGAAAAAACCCAGCTTAACAGTGAGGGTAAATAATGGTGGATAGAATGGACGGCCATGCCTAAAAATGAAAAGTTTGACCTTACTTTTGCAACTTACAAATAACTGGATTTTTTAGTTTTTGACTGCCTTGATGGTCAACCTGAACAGCCGGTGACAGCGGTATTGGACGATAAAGACTGCCATCAACTCAGACACATTCTACTTCCTGTAAGCTCACAACGATGGCTGATCTTGCGGCGTGCACACCTTTTTAGAGTGACAACGGTTCCTGTTTTATTTGAAAACCATAGACGTGAGAATGTATTAATCTTACTCCTTTTACAATAACAAACTCCTGAACTAAACTGTTTTGACAGCTTTCTTCCTGGAATTGAAAACTAAAGTGTTCCAGAAGCAGGAGAATAAATAAATTGCACCCCCTTTGGAAGAGAGAACCAGAGGAGATGATGGATTTGAATAAAATCGTAGAATGTGTGTCAGTGAAGCCTGAAGCCCATAAGGGCAAAGTCCTGTTGTCACAGAGGTGGTTCCCAGTCCGGTTGTAGGTTGTAGGTTTTAATGTCATGGCGACATGGCGACGTTCTGCAGCGCTGGCCAAATTCGGACTAAATTTCTAACCAGCATGTGTTATTTTAAGTCCAGCCTGCAACACGTTAAGTCAGCACTGTTGAAAAGTTGAAAAGGCCTGTTATCTACCTGTAATCAATCCTAGAAAAGACCTCCCACAACTTTTTGCATGATTATTGACATACACTATGTTCTTTTTCATAAGTTCTTGCTCATCTATATCTACATTTTTAATTCCAACAGTATGGATTTAAAGTGTCAGGAATATGCCGTAGTGCTACATTGATGTGTGTATTCCTTCATACTGAGTTCACTAACATACTCTAATTTATTTTTGGCTCAGCGGCAGAATGGCAACAACCAGCTCCAACCCCGTCCATCACCACCTATACAGGGCCATCATCTAATCTCATAATTGACATTAGAGAGTTGGCATGCAGTGTAACAGGTTGCGGCTGTGGAAGCCAGTTTTGTGAGTGAGTGATTCTTTTGTTGCTATGTTTGTTCTGCGATTAATTGGTTCAGGTTGCTGTTGACCAGAAAAAAATGAAAAATAAAAAAAATAAAAATCTATATGATCCGAAAGGTAAGACGTTGGGATAGCTGAGATCTAGACTTCGGATACTGTTAGAATGAAATCCATCAGAGAAAGCGACACAGCAATCAGAGGATCAGACCGGTAGTAAATAAATCCACAGTAACCTACATTAGCTATCCACACCCAATTATGTTTTGTGGAAGTGAAAACAAAAGTCACTGCAGCAGAAATGTCAGCCACTCGGTAGTTTCCAGGCAGTCATTCCACAAAATCAATCACAAGGGGCAGTTTGGGAAATCATTTTTAATCATTTTTTAAAAAGGTTGTTAATAGTAACAAACTCACAAATAATTATCACTTGATTCAGTTTCTCTCTCGGCTCTACTGGGTGTTTCAATTCATCATTGTGATTTCCAAATGCAGTTGGCAGCTGTTTTCAATGATAAGTTGGCGGAGCCCAAAAACGGAGCTAAAAGGAGGGTGAATATTGAACTTTCCTTAACTGGAGACATGACTCAAAATGAATGCTAATGTAACTGTATGCTCACACTATAGTTAAACGGTAATAATTTGTCAGTGTTGTGTTTACAGCTTGTTTCTACTGCCACCAAGTGGTAGAAAAATCACCTCAACACAGATTTAAAAACTGCAGTTTGGCTCATTAACAACTTCAAATAATTTCATATTTGTGATTATGATATTCTTTCTCTCACTCTCTCCTCTCCTATGTTGCTGCCCCCTCCAAGCCTTTTAAGTCGGCCTGTCTGCTGATCTGTAGATAATTGCAGCACCAGGCAGGAAATGGAATGATCAACTCCAGATGATGAGACAAGCGCAAGGAGAGAGCCAAAAACGGAAAGACGCAGACAAACAGAGAGCAAGAGAGAGAAGTGGGGGTATACTGACGGAGGAAGAAGGTTACAAATACAC
Organism: Seriola lalandi dorsalis; assembly: GCF_002814215.2. Lineage (NCBI taxonomy): Eukaryota > Metazoa > Chordata > Actinopteri > Carangiformes > Carangidae > Seriola > Seriola lalandi. The sequence continues at coordinate 701,871 of NW_019525445.1, read as the reverse complement.
CGGTTGCACAGTTTATATACAGTGAATGTGTCAATTAGTCCATTCTTGTTCAAACAATGTAATATCAGCTTCACCTTCAGATTGATTCCGGTAAGATGAGCTTAATTGAGTTAATTGCTGCTTAATACATAGGTGTTTGCATTGCACTGCAAGTTTATTCCTTAGCTAATTCAATGGCAATTATTCACAATTCAACAGCACTTAAACCTTATTTGCTTGTAATTTCCCCCGTGGCTGTGTTTAAGTACAATGACTACATCTGCCAGTTTGACCCATGAGGGTTTGGCGAAGTGAGTGACATTGTTTGCCTTTGGAGTAATGGCTGTCATTATGGTGAATTACTACTCTACCCAAACACAAGTGATTCCCTAAAACCACCCCACAGCGCTCTGTCTCTATCTTACTCTCTGGTGCTGGTGCCTTGTTACAATCAATTAAGCTGATTACAAGCACTATCTTCACCACTTCAAAGGAGGGCCATTACAGCGGGTCAGACTAACTGTCTCTTTACTGCACTGCCCTGTTGTTTGTCTCCCAGTAAGAAACCTTAGTTATTTTATGCTTTAACGTTTGAGCTGCTGAAATCTGTTGATATAGCAAAGAAAAAAAAAATCTAACAATGTTGGATACAGACCAGTTTTTTATCATGATGCTGATTGAAGGATAAATGACAAGTAATGAGTTGAAGACAATTGGTGTCGTCTGTCCGCTTTCAAGTTAAAGGTTGACTCCTCATCAGGTCAGACGACAGGTCAAACAATAAATGGAGGGACACAGAGAGAGGGGGCGAGACAGCAAGTCTAGACAGCGTATTTAGGGACCCTCCCTGATTGCTTTGTTCTGCACCATGTCTACAGGTAATTACCTCAACAAACTACTGGGAGCCCTGTCAAATCTGAGGCAAGTGAGGGGTGAAATAGATGAAAAAGTAATGAAGTAAGGAGGGAGAGAGAAAAAAAAAAGAAAAAAGAGTATATCAGCATGTCCATCCACACGCGTGTCTCTGTGTGTGCCAATGAACTATCATGCATGGTTTGTGTTGCCATGAAAACAAGATATGACCAATGATGATGCTTAGGTTAAACTGAAATAGCAAGTTAATAGTCAAGTAAATAAGAATAGTCTGAGTATTACAGTGTTCATAGTCATTAGATAGATTTAATATATAGAATTAAATGCAATTTTAAAACCATGACAAAGATAAAAATGCCAGCTTGGAATCTAGTGAAAACGTGAATCTAATGCAGCGACAGCGCCTGTAATATACTGTATGCTGGTAATGCAAGTCTACTATAATTTACATTAAGTACAGTACACTAAGGAAGTATGATTTGCCGAGTGTTGGTCACTCAGTCTTGCTAATTACTCAGCAGCTAAAGTAATGCGTTACTCTTGACATTACTTTTGTTCTTCAGCTCGACTCTGTCAAATCTGCTCCTCAAAAACCTGCACACTCACACGTCACACGCTCCGTCTTGTGGAATTAGACCTGCACATTGTGGTTTAAAAAGCAGCTCTAGAATTCACAGGTGTTTACTGGAACATCTAGCAGCTAGCTTAGCCCCCCTCCACCCTCTTAACACAACCACGTGCTTCCTGAATGTGGGCTTACCTGGAGCTAATGTAGCAAGCCAAAAATGCACAATGTGTAAACAAGATAACTTTGGAATAACCAGGAGCTACATTTCCCAAGTGACGAAAAAAAATCTGTTAATGCAAGCTGCCATTTTTTGGTTATTTATCATCACTATTAGATCACTTAATTCTTTCTACAAAGCTCTGATTAGTTTGGTTGTTTCCCCAACTGATAGGATAGCCATCCATGAGCTCAGCACCAGACACGCTGTAGTGTTTGTGTCACAGAAAAAAAAATCAGAAATGTTCGGAGTGATTCAAAGGCAAATGTTGAGCCGCTGCATTTGAGTTTCCTAGATAACTAATTGTGTTCACTTGGCTCAACTGCCTCTCTAATAACAGTAATAACAAGATTATTATTTGAATACATATATCTTACCTCGGTTATACTTTGTTTGACAACAATCATAACTGCATTCACATAATTGCAGTGGTGTACAATTACTGCAGGCAATCAGTGCACATCTGTCAGATGCTTCCACTGTTGTGTCTTCACCCAGCATGTAGAAACACTCTTATATCCGTGCATCCCGCCTCTCTACCCTTCACTAAAACACATCACTCATCTTAACAGGGAAGGGCTAACTTTCTTTTTATATCTTTCAGAAATAGTTGGGTTCATTGATTCGCCCATGTGGAAATCTTGTTGGCTTACACATCTGTCATGGCTGCGTGTTCAAAGTCTCCTTGCAGTGTGAGGATCTGGAAATAACCTTTAATAAAATGTGAGGCGCCAGTTGAAGCTTTATCTTAATTGTATGGAAAACAGCCATGCCCTGCTTCATCCTGTAGAGATGGACTGATAGTGATGAGCTGTGTTTGAAATAATTTTACACAAGCCATGAATATATGACTTTGAGCTGCATGTGTGTGAGTATTTAAACTACATCTGCATATGTGTGTTTGACAGTATTCACTTCACTCGTACTGATGTAGATATAATCAATCATGGTCAGTCACAGCTGGAAAAAAAGCTTCTGTTGTATTTTTGAAACCTTTGCATCATCCTTTTATCCCTTCATCCCTTCATTGTTTCGCACTCAAACAAAATTTGAACTTGAGTCAAAATCCGATTTGGACAAAAGCATGTGCTTGGCGTACGATGGCTGTGAAAAAACAAGTCAAAATTACACACACAGAGTGATAGTTGTCTATTATCAGTGTGCTGTTCCAAATATAGAGGGTTTTAAACTTACCATGTCCATGTCCTCTCTTGGGCATTAGATATATTCAAATCATAACAGACATTATCTCAAGGCACTTTACAAGGTAAGGTCAAGACCTTACAACATTATAGAGAGAAACCCTACAGTTCCCACAATGAGCAACCACTTGACGACATGTTAACACGTCAGTGGGCATGTGGGCTCGAGATGCAACAAAGTCCACATGATAAAAGATAACCAGACAAGATTGGCTTCTGTGTCTGTACTGCTGAGAGCTTATAACCATACTTGTCAAAGAGGAGATTATTGCCTTTTCATTATCCTTATCCTTTACTTAGGCGTTAGTTGAAAAAGAAACCTTTTGATGGTTTAAGATATAATCCATTCTCGCAGGATTGTTCCCTACACAATGCTTTTGATAAGCAGTCTCACAGACACTTGCGCGCAAATCCATACTCATACACTCACTGATGAAGGACAGATAATTGACTGCAGAAGATGCCAGATGTCAAGTCTGGGCTTCAGCCGTCTTTGTTAAAGCTGCAAAGATCCTGTCGTTTGCACGCAGCCACATATTGATCACATCTCTTATCGCTCAGTAAATCAAGCCCATGAATCAACAGAGTTAATTAAAAGCACTGCCGTGACTGACGAGGCACGTCACTGATTGTTTCTATCTTGAACTTATCAGTTGGAAAACAGCTCAGAATTTGTATCATGGCTTGGGTAAATACTCACTTGGGATTGGCTCTTATGAAAACCAGGCTTTTGTGGCAGGGATGTCGGTACCTACAGTGCGTCATGGCTTCCAGTAGCCTGCAGGTTCCAGAGGCTGACCAGACATTGTTAGCTTAATCCTGAAGCTTAGAGCAAAAGAGAAAGTAAGTGCGACAGAATTGTCCCTTGAGAAAGACATATAATGTATATGTTTGCGTGCAACTGTAGCAGCAGGAAATATTTCATGTGGATTCTTTTTGTTTTGGTTTTTTATGTTAAAGCACATGTTTTGATTGAAGGAAAAAAGCAAATTTAAAATCTTGGCCCAAACTGTCTGAAGTGGAGCGACTCCCTCATTTTTCTGTTTCTCCCTCTCATTTGCTTCACCACTCTAAACCCTTCTCCCACAACCCCGGTCCCCACCCCTCACTGCCTTTTCACACACACACACACACGCACACACACGCACACTCGCTCAGCAATATTGCTTTGTCAGGCAACATTTAGAAGATTAACCTCGAAATTGCCAAAGGGCATCCCAACTCTCCTCCACCCTCAGCTGCTTCCCCCGCCTTTCTCAGTGTTTCCCTCCCTGCAGCTCCCTCTCTGTGAACACTTGCGCAACAAGTGGCGCCGCTGCAGAGCCCCCTGGGTATTAGAGGGTTGAGTGGCGTCCCAGAGAGCCGTAATTACACCACCACTCAGGTGATTTAAGGGTCCGGGAACATGCTTACCCATGCATGGCACCAAGAGTCCCACGTTACACTGACACCTACCCATGTTCTGTGTCTCTGGACACGTTATTTATTCTCCAATCTCATACCAGTGTAACACTGTGAAGACGTGAACTAATAATTTTGAGTGAAATGAACTTTGGCACATTCCTGCAGCCATTTTTTTTTTGGGACAAAGTACTCTGCTTTCAAGGTCACAACCTTTTATCTACCGATGCCTCGGCTGTTTGGGAACTCAGCTTTGTGATCACTTTTACAGCTTTTAGTGGATATGACAAGAAAACAAATATTAATCATATAGAAGTGCGGGGACTTGACAGGCTATACTTGGAAGAGAAAGGGTTGATAATTGGCTGCCGACATCATGGTGACGATAGGGAATGTTTTCTCTTTTAACAAGGTCAGGGCTAATACTGGCCAATGGGAAGGGGATGTTCCTCTGCTCCTCCAGGTTTTTTTTTTTTTTTTGGTTTAACAAGTTGTTGTGACTGAGGGGTCACAGTGAAGTAGAAGAAATTTGCTGTCTTGTGTCTGCACAGGAGAGAAAGTTTCCCCATGGGAAATCGTTTAAAGTTGCATTGAATGTCTGCCTCTCTGGCTCTGCAGTTATCAGACTGCAGGTATGTGCCACTGTGCACCGACATTGTGCTCAGTTTTTTGAAGGCGAAAACACAAGCTTGACACGAGCTGTTGTGTATCTGACAGAGATCCCATGAAGTAAGCTCTCTGCTTTCCTCAGCTATAAAACAATGAGAAGCAAGAGAAAACATGCATGTGTTAATGTTTATGGAAGTAATGACTCCATAGTCTGAAAGCCTTGGACTTTTTATTATAGCAAGGGATCTACAATTTAAAAAAAAAAAAAAAAAAAAAAAAAAAAAAAATAGAAAAGAGGGAGGAAAAGCCTGAACGACAAGTCTTTGTACAAAGAGAGATTATAAATAGTTTCCTTTCACTCAACGTTTTCTCAGCATTTGCAAATGAGGTAGTTTCCTTTCTTCCTGTTAAGATTTTGTTTCTGACAGCACTGGTTAACAGAAATTGTGCCTTTTCAGTTGTAATCCCTGCAATTAAGGCTGTAGGTGTGGCTCCATTACCTCAGCAGGATTAGTAATGACCCAGGAGAGAATATAATTGCTTCTTAATTTGAAGCTGTGAAGTGCATGAAATACCTGAGGCTCAGCCTGCCGTCTCAGCAGCGGTTAGTTCATGGATTAACTGCTATTTTTTTCCCCCTCTCATTCTCACTCTCTCTCTCTTTCTTTTTCCAAACCAAGACCTTTATAGTGCTTGTGTTTTATAATGCTGTTCGCATGATGTGTTACCCTGAAGGCTGCTGCAAAACGTAATACAGTATAAAAAGAGAAAAAAGTATATGATGATGTGTTTAGATGACTGGAAGATCCGTAAGGAAGGCTATTGTTCTATTTTCCTGCATGTAGGTTATTCCTTCCTCAAACCTTTATCATCTAGAGAATACCCGTGTATTGTTTGCTCAAGTATCTACTGAAGTACATAAAGAGATATAGGTTGCAGTAGAGAATAGTTTTATACATATTAGAAGTGGGTGACCAGGATAAACACCTACGTCACAGTGTGTTTATATGTTTTTTTTATCCTGAAATTGATATATATTGTGATGTAGTACATTTTCTAAAAAATAATACTAATACAAAGAAAATCTTTATGGAAACATGCTTTATTACATAGATTCAAAATTGTCCACAAAGGTCTAATACATCCGTATTTTCTAAAAGAATCGGTACCATGTATGAGGTACTCCACTAAAGCTAATATACTACACATATGAAAAATAACCATAATGGATTATCTAATATGAAATCAGCCTTAGGCCCATAGCTATTATGTAAGAAAAAGAACATGAACATTACGTTCCACGTGTTGAAATGACACTGTTGTCACAGCAGGTGAGCCCGTTACACCCTTCATTATTCAGGCCTGACATCTGTCTGAGCTGACTAATACTATATAATTACAAGGCGTTTGACCGGCCATAATGGCTTTTTTAAGTCCTATCCTTTGTCCTCAGTGAGACATTTCCCAAGTGTCCATGAGTGACAATACAACAACTGCAACTGACACCTCTCTACTCAAACACTAACTAACTAACCATTATACGTGGATCTACAGGAACATGGTTGTCACAACTTGGATTTAGTCAACAACAAAAAAAAAGGGAAAAAAAATTTAAGAAAAAGTTTTGATCGACAGCTTGAATAAATAAACTTTATTCCCACTGCTGTTTCAAAAAGCATTTTGACTATATATCTGTGCATTTACATCATGGACACACTTCGTGATGTTGTCTCACCCATGGAGAATTGTTCAGTGGTTCAGAAGATTCAGTGTTATCAAGTCAAGGCTTGCGACAAACAGATGCTGCATTGATCTTTTTATCTACACAATTAAAATGTACTATCTTGTAAGAAACAGATCTTTGTCACCTTAAAGTTATCAAAACCTTTTTTTTTTGGTATTATTTCTGCCGTAATCTGGATTCAGATCGACGATACACAGGAAATGATGGGCGCCTGTAATCCTGTTACTCTTTGAAATGTCTGCTTTATTGATTTCGGCGTCACTGTTTACCGTTCACTCAACGTTTGCCACTGCCGCTGTGTCACATTAAAAGCGTTCAACTGTTGAAACACGGGGTGGCTTTTGTCGTGAAGCAGACACAGAAAACACCATGTTCATCACAAATGCATCGGAATCACAAGAAATGTCTTTTTTTTTTTTTAGCATTTACTTTCTGCAGCAGATAAATATTAAATGTTGCAGGGAGTAATGACTGACTTCCTCATTGAAACACAAGTTTGTTTGGCTGCACTGGAACCACTAGTTGCTCTTCAGCTGTATTTCGGAGAAAGGAGTTGGTCAAGGACTGTTAGCTGTTGTATTAAATCACACTTTCCGTCATCGCCAATAATCGTGGCTGATGGCAAAGTAATCATGATTGTAATGGATTACAACTTTAAGTAACGCTGACTTCATTACTGGTGTGCATATGTTGTAAAGTCCAAGAAAATACACTTGTTTTTATTGCGATTGTGTTGAGATTATATGTTTGCATGGACTACAAGGCGACTTTTATTCAGTGTATTTAAAGTCCAGGTGAATTTGAGGTCATGTCATAATCAAACTTGAGATTCTCCCTCAAGACCAAGACTTAACATAACAGGCACTTCATTTGATATCATGAAATATTGTGTTCTTTTGTTTTCTTCGCTTTTTTTTTAAAGTGTCACTATAACAAAGCTGCCCTGTTTTTCTATTGGTGGTCTGTGAACCAGTGATCAACGTTGTATTGATCATCCTGTCGAGGCCACACGACAATCAAAATCTTCTATTGAGACTATCACATGAGCTGAGAGATGGATCTAGTTTCACTTCTCACGCAAACAAACAAACACAAAGACAAACTGCTGCATTAAAAAAAAACAACAAAAAAACAAAAACAGCTGAATAATTTCCCAGGCCTCATGGTGTGACCTGTATTGTTGGTGTGAGAATGAGGCACCAGTGTTCTGATCGAAAGAGCAGTAGAAAAAGAAAGAGGCTGACAAGCAACAGGATGTCAATTACATGGCGGCAGTGAAATCCACACTTCATGTCGGCTTAAAGCTGTCAACTGTCAACAGAGAGGAATGCCAGACAGCAGTGCTGGAGTCTGCTTCAGAGAACAGGAGGCTGTGTGTGTGTGTGTGAGTGAGAGAGAGAGAGAGAGAGAGAGAGAGAGAGTGCGTGTGTGTGTGCTTGTATACACTTTGTAACTGTAATTGGAAACATTCATTCATCCATGCAAACATGCACTGCAAAAACAAAAATCTCACATACACACACAGACAACTCCTTTGACAGTAAAGTAATAGAATAACAAGTCGTGTTCACATTTGCCAACACTCAGAAACAGATGCAATTATCACTTTAAGTATTTTCCGCTGCTGTTATGTCTTTGCCATCATACAGGGCTGACACATATTGTTATGCACACTGATGTGTGTGTGTGTGTGTGTAGATTTTTTTTTTTTTCTATACATGGAAAAACCTAAAAACATTAGCAGGGAGTTAATAAGGTGTTAAACTGTGTTTCTGTCACATTGTTTTCCTTGTCTCCTTTAAAATGGACCTGGAAGTTAACAAGAAGTCTGTAGCTAAGCTAGCTGCTCAAAACAGAGGAGAAACGAAAATGATTGGATGTTAGAACATTAGGCAACTTCTCAATTTGTGGGTCCTTGGACTGTTGTAAAGTCTGGGTCTAGATGAGAGATTAAGAGATCACCAAAGCATGGCTGAAAACACTGCATATCAATTAGTGTGTATGGATTTTTCAATATACATAATGTCGTTAATACACCCATGTCTCCAACGTGCAGAACAAGAGATACACAGGCACAAAACACAGCAGAGGAAAATACATAAAACAAGGAAAAGACAGAAACATATTATCCAGAGTAATGTATACATATATATATATATACTGTATGTGTATATATATAATGTATATTGACTCAATGATGTGATGGCCATACAGCCTGTTGCAGGACCTGCTCTTTATGACTGGCTGTATGTCAAGATATGTTCCGACGCCTCCCAGATGGTATTGCATGATCGATAACAATCTAAAGTACTTTAAAGGTTAGCACAGCCCTCCTATACATACCCATAAAACCACAACATATTACTAAAACAACAAATCAGAAAATGCAGTAATCAGTTCATAGCATCCTGGATCATGATGTCCGCCCACACCTTCCAATTTTACAATCTTATTTTTTCAGTTGTGGAATTTGTAAAATAAATAGATAACTTTATATAATCGGGAAAAGTGTCACACTGAGACGAAACAAAGACAGCAAAAGACAGCAGCATCACATATAGAACAGAAAAAAGAGGTTAAAAATCATGGTTCACAAACTAATATTGAAATAAATAAAATATGGACACAATAATCAACTGGCAAACAGATATGATCGGGAGGATAATGTAAAAAAAGAAAAAGATAATAGATAGAATGACAGGAGACAATTCACCATTTCAAATAATGTAGAATCAGATACGCAATGAAGTAAACTTTCAAAATCAAAAACTGCATAATAACATGAAAAAACAGAGACCACTTTTGATCACAATCAGTAAAATTGCGACCAAAACAAATACACTTGACACATTAAAGGGAAGGGAGGCTTCTCTGACGTTCAACTTGAAATGCTATGTCTACAAACACTGCAGAACAAAAGTCAAACTAATTATCTAGTGGTAAAACACTTGTTGACCTCACTTGCTACTTAGTTCATTATACTCACTTCATTCTGGCTTCTTGAAGATGCAATAATAACTTAAAGGGACGTTTAAAAAAAGATCAAATTAAAGCAGCAAGAAAAAAGATGATGGAGTTTGTGATTGGGCTTGATTCTCATTTTCAAAATGTTTACGCGAGCTGATTGCACAGCGGGAGATGAAAACCGAGGGACCACGCTTCTCCTCCTCTCAGATGTTCCGTCTTACCCATCTGCTGCCTCGCGGTGTTTAATCTAGCAGAGCGATTTTATTAGTCTCTAAACGAGGAACTGCTTTGATTAATGACGGAGGCTCCCTGGTCTCCACGTGCTCTAATTAACTAACCTCAATAGGTTTTACACCACACTCTGTCCGTTGACACCCAAACCAGCATAAAAGGAGGAATGAAGTAGCATAATGAGTCGCTGTCAATACATTAAATACAATTTAAGACTTCTATAGTTGATTTGTTCAGATGATCACAACTTATATTATCCCCATGTGTTTCACTCTTAGAGCACTTTACAAGTCTGTATAACTTTTAGTTGAAATATCCTGAAACCGGACCCCAGAACGTGTGGAGCAAGCAAGGATACACACACACACACACACACACACACACACACACACACACACACACACACACACACACACACACACACACACACACACACACACACATACTGAAACCATAATTTAGAGGGAAAATAACTCAAGCATGATGGGAAGCTGCTATTGACCTTGTGTGTGTGTGTGTGTTTGCGTGTGTGCGTGCCCTCTCGTGTGTGTTTCCACTAAATTAAGAACTTATTAGGACTTAAAAACCCTATCCTATTTCACGCGGGGGAACCTCTGGGGGGAAACGAGGATTACTCTTCAAAGCCTGCGGTTTGGTCCCTTTTTATGTTGTAACACTTAATATTTTATGTCGATGTGATGGTCGGGGCACTTAGAGAGGTCATATGTCAAAGCTAGACATTCACACTGCATGCATGGTCCTTGCCAGTAGCTAATTATATGTGTTTTGGATTCGATACTCCTGACAAACAAGAAATAAATTACTACCAACGAGCCGAGCTGGAAAATATTTTTGATGTCTTCGTTTCACCCCGAAACACAGTTGGTCTGGGCATGCAGCAGCAACATGTCTGCCGGTTCTGTTTTGGTTGCTTTGAAATGAAGTCTTAAATTGTATAATATGACAGATTTTGATGAATAAGACTCAATTTACCAAACTGTAAACATCCGATTAAATTAATTAGAAGTTAAGATAGAGGTGGCAAATTTATACTCAAGTAGCCTACTTTAATTATTTTAATAAAGCCTTCAAGACAGCAATGATGTTTAGTTTTTCTCACCAAATTACAGAAAAAACAACACTGTACCAGCTGCGTGATAATACATATATCAACGGCATAAAATCCGAGCAGCATCACAGTCTTATTCTCTGACTTAATAGCTTATTGCGAGGGAAGTTTCACTCGGGTATAGATGTAGATTTAAGCTGGCATATAGCATGGGAGTGGGGAGGGGTTCAAGACAACAAACAAAGTGCCCGACAAGGGCCCCCAAAGCTTTCATCCCCTTTACCCCTGCAGCAAACACATCTCCACATAAACAAGCACAGAGGGGGAAAGGCAGCACTGTCACAGGGTGGTGTGAAGCCACAGGGCCACCGCAGTTGGAAAAGGCCCCTCATGACTTCATGTCTACTATAACAAAAGACCACAGTCATGATTAAAAAGCTTTTTAGTAGCTCTAGTCACTGCCAGCGCTAAAAGTGTTTACACACATGCCTTAATTGGGAATCAGACTTTTGTAGACTGTAGTTAGAAAGTCATCGCACTACAGAGACTTGCAGTTAGTCAAATAAATATGCCTCTCTGTAATTATTGGCTAACCTATTAGGAAGGCAATTAAACATGAAAGTAATGTATGTAAAGTAAAAATAGATGGAGAACAATGGGTAAATTAGTCTATTGATGAAAGCTGGGGTGATGAAAACATATCATGATATATGAATCATTATGTTTTGCTTTCTTGCCACATCATGTTTTATTCAATGGACTCTTTTATTATGAGCAAACCTCTGTGGAAAAGCCTGTCCGCCTCGCTCTGTCTATCATCGTGTTGCATTAGCTTTCCGGGCTAAACGCACTGAGGGGAGGATATCAGATTTCTCACGGCGATGAGACAGAGATGGATTGTGAATCAAAAAGATAGAGACAGATCGCTGGTGGAGACAGTCCTCATGTTCCTCTTCACAGCTGCTGCCAACAGCAGGTCAGTTGAATCTCATTGTGTTATTTAGAGTCTCTGACACAACAAGGAAACTCTACCTGTCTCCATTATGATGGATTCGCTCATAAATGTTGTGGCTGAGTTACAAACAGGAGAACCTGTTTTGGGATTTTGTAAGCCTGTCACTTAACCTGTTCACTGCTCATCCCCATTAAAACTTTCCCCAGGGAGGGTGTGTGTGTGTGTGTGTGTGGGTGTGTGTGGGTGTTTGTGTGTGTGGTGTGTGGTGAAGTTAAAGGGATGGAAAATGACTGTTTACAACATATTTTCAATTGTATTTCCTGCTGTTTTTTGTTTTCAGAGACAAAATCAACAGTTTATTACTTCGGTTTGACAGTCGTAAGTTTGTTGGCTCCCTCGGAGTCGGAGCGACTTCAGCTCTAGAAGAAAGTATATTAATATTTTATGTTCATATTTACAGTACCAGTCGAGACAAACCGACAAGCTTCTGCTACAGTGAGACTTTTTTATTCAGTATGTGAAACAGCTCTAAAGATATCAACTGACGTTTTCCAAATGACCAGCAGCTAGTATAAGACATGACAGTCCCCGGGCCATTGTTGAGCTATAAATGATGTAAGTGTCCCATTAGAAACACCCACAAATATGGACAATAAGTAGATAGATAAGGAGCTAAAAAACTTTATGAGCTGCAGTGGTTGACACGGATCTTATTCTGCTTGAATATAATGTGCTCTGAATTGACACCATATAAAAACTGCACTATTACAAACTAGATAACTGAATTATATCTTCATTATGGAATCAACATCGGACAAGCTCAAGGTCGACTTACTAGCTTTTACAAGAGCTTTCAATTGTCTCAAGTGTTTTGTTTGTTTGTATGTTTGTTTTTATGTCTCCAAGGTCAAGTCTGAACTTCCCGCTCAGTCATGTCAGTGTCATATCAACATCACTTCCACATCAATTTTAATCTGAGCGTGTGTTCAAGTACACTTTAACTAACACTGCCATCATGTTCCAGATGTGTTCATTCAGGCTGATTTAAAACTAGATGCTATTTAACATTAGTGAAATGATAATATACAACGTTAATCTTGTTTGTGTTTATAACCCCATAGATACAAATATGTTGATATAATTTATTTCCCTACCAGATTTTTTGTTGTTTCAAAATAGCTGAAGTACTCCCCCGGGGAACCCCTGGTTAGGAAACACTGATCTGTGTTTATCTCTATTTATGTTCACCAAACGTTCGGCATTTTGCAGAGTGAGGGCAGTAGTTTATTGAGTGCAAGAGCTCCCCCTTGTGACAAAATCAAATGCTCACAACATTTTTTTTTTATTGTCACGGGAGATTCTGGTTCGATGATGTTTCTGCCGAGTGTGTGACAGTAAGTGCTGTTGACAAGATGAACCAACGAAAACATTTCCCCATTCTCAATGTCCTGGTCAGTTTTGCTGAACAACCTCGGCCTTGGAAACAGAAGGTGGAGGAAGATCATTGAAATGAGGGATAAAAAATAAATGAAAAAATGGAACAGACAGCATAAGAAATGCATGTCTGTGTCTTGGTGAAACTAAGTGTATGCAGGCACCATGCAGCCACTTTTTGAGCAAAGTATCTAAAATATGTAACTCTCAAAGTCTTGGCACCTTGCAGACAACCCCAATGTTAATTCTTATGTCCTAAACGTTGGGTTTTGAGACCTAAGCAAATCACCAAATTGATATTTGAACACGGAAAATCAAAGCTAGAAATTTGTATTTTAATGGGTGTGTGTGTGTTTGTGTGTGTTCAGATAGATTTAGTTTCTGCTTCACAAGCCATTGCCTCCCTCTGGGTGGAACCACTGTGCACATACTGTATGTACATGTACTCAGGTCTTACATCCTCCGGTGCAGGTGCTTTTTTTTCTGCAGCGAAGCAGAAAACTCTCTCCAGTGTGTCTCCTTCTCCTGCTCTATCTCCACTGGGGGTTTCCTCTGCTCTCCATAGGCAAGATAAACTGCTTGTCTTCGTCTGTCAGAAACAGTCCTGTCATCTCATGGCTTGAAGTGGGCCAAGTGTAATTCAGTAGTCACAGTTAAAATTATAAAATCATTTCCTGCCCTTTCAAATTAATTATAATTATGGTCTGTGAAGCGGACGAGATAAACCCTGCCAAGGAAGTTGAGGTGGTGCATCTTTGGAGCAAATTTTTATAACGTTCTGGGGTCTGCTCTTACCAGATAAATGGTCCTTTAGTGTATTAGAGCTTTTACTGCAGGTGGTGATTGTCAGGCATACTGTACTATAATAGAGAGTCATTATACTATAAGGCATTTCTTTGCCAGTGACATAGTAAAGCATAATTCGCTACAGAGGAAATGATTTGTCACTGCTGTGGAAGGTTCCTGGAAAGGATAATGTGATCATTCCAGGAAAAATCTCCAACAGTTTGATATTTGAAAATGAATTCTTGGCTCGGACTAAACAGTCTCTTACTAAGTGGTACAGGTCAGCTGATAAAAGCTGTCTTCCTCTGTGGTTGTGAGTTATATCTAATTACAGCTAATTCAAGTGAGTAAGAAAGTGGTCTCAGACTTTTGGACCCAATTAAATACTGTATATGGAAGATAAATGTTCAATACTTCAGCAATAAATAAAAACTTCTTGTAGAAATTAATTGCTAAGATTTATTGACGTAGAATTAATGGTAACATTTTATTGTACAAGTTGCTTAGTTTTTCTAAATAAAGGCATAAGTGTAAATTATAATTGCGAACGCACAAACACACCGTTATAATATCTGAGAACATCTGTATTGTCATCACTGCCAACAGATGTGAAGTTCCATCACAAATGGCTGCGATGGGTTACTTTATGTTGACTAACTCTTTTAAGCATAAACAGCTTCCACTCACAATAAAGTGCGTATGCATTGAACTTTACCACCAGCCGCTAACAGCTGGAGTTGAGGATGCAAGTGGCCATATATATATATATATATATATATATAGCACACATATATATATATATATATATATATATAGCACACGTCTGCATTGTCCTGTTTCCACTCCTCTTAGACAGCAGTATACAGTACGGCACGTCTCCAATCACATTCTAGTTACCTATTTAGGAACAAGAGAAAATGAAAAATGCAATTATGCTGCAAAATTATCATATTCACAATCTCAGCTACAGCTAATGGTGGTGGTCATTTCAAGGTGAATTTTTTCTTTTTTCTTTTTTTTTTTGCAGAGGCTGACTGCAGAGTCATCAATCATCAGATAGAAGGGATGGGGTTGGACTGATGTCATATACACTCATTTAGTGTAGTGGAACATGGGGTGGACATAAGAGATAAGGACAGGACACACACACACAGAAAGATGCAGCATAAGAAACATTTTCAAATAAAAGGAAAGGAGGAAAGTAAAAACAGGTACAAAACATTTAATAGTAACAATACCTACCTATAGATAGATACAAAATTTTCACAACTAAACAAATAACTACAGTATTTACACTAGTTCCCTTTGCTGCAGTACAACAAATGTAAATAATAATGATGCCTGTCTTTGCAGTTCATTTTAGTGTCTATCTGCATTTCTATTCAAAACAAACAGAAGTCACTGCAGACAATGTTCCCTCACAGCCACTGCAGTGTCACTAAGTGTGAGTGAATATGGCAAGTAAATGAAAATGTCACTACGTTCCACGATCCATGGGGATAGGCTGCCCAAAGCCTTGATTTCTGGATAACTATAAACCACCAGCAGATGTCACTGTGCTTCCTCTGAAGATAATTAAAGACAGGAGAGATTTCACCAGCAGCATAAAATAACCGAAAAGGAGATTCGAGACAAAGGGAGAGAGTGGGTTAACAGAGCTACTTTTTTCTTTTTTAAATCTTATTATTATCTTGATAGTTGGGAGTAGAGAGAAAAGGTAAATAGTAGAGTAGAATAATAGAAGAAGATAGATAGAAGATGCATTCAGTGGTCATATTTTCAACATTTTTCAGCATGAAGATTGTAATATTTGATACGTTTGTTTCTTCAGCTCTACATCACACAGAACTGCACTGTTTGTTTATACATTTTGTATCAGCAGGAACGGTGGGGGTTTGCTTCAAAAGCCGGATTGAGCTGGGCACGCCTTGACCACCTATGTCTGTTAGTCATCATTCTTTTTTTTCTTGTGAAAATGGTTATTATATAATTTATATGAATGTGATTTATGCTTGAATAGAAGAGCAGCTGAAGACTTCCACACTGCAGATGGACGTCTTCTGTGTTTACTTCATGGTGAAGGATGCTAAGACCCAAATGTGGCTTCATTCAAGAGTAATGTCTTACGGAATGTGTTACTCTAACTGGTGCTTTGTCGACAGAGAATTGGTTTATTTTGGTTGTCCAGCTCCTATCAGGTGTATCTGGTTCTGTGTTGCAGAGGTTGTCAACCACTGCACCACAGTCGGGGCCTGTACAGTCCAGTAGTTATTCATACCCCAACCACGTACTTCAGAGTTTACTCCTTCTTGTCTGGCTGTGTGTGTGTGTGTGTGTGTGTGTGTGTGTGTGTGTGTGTGTGTTCCTTCAGTGATAATTGCTGCAGATACAGCTCACACACACTCTCACACATTAACATGAACAAAAGGACATGAAGCTGTGTGTGCGTACATACACAGTGAACCCAAACTAAAGTGGGTACAAAATGATTAATCACTGAGCACAATTCAGTTTCCCCTGTTGGAATGGTCTCCACAACAAATCCACACACACACACATTTCTCACTCATTAAGAAATCTTGTCTATTAGAGAGAGAGATGGAGCGAGTGAGACGGAGAGAGAGAGAGAGACAGAAACACAAAAGATGGAGAAGTGGAGTTCAATAAGAAGATAGTAGATTTAAGTGTTATTGGAGCGCGATGCAAAGCAATTATTGATTTCATTCTCTATAACTTTCCTGATTGTCTCTATATGTAAGAGTGTGAATCAATTTACATGTATAAATTGCTTTTTTATTGCCACTGTGTTTAAAAAAAAAAAAACTGATTTCTATGGAAAGGACTTCAGACAAATTTTCTGGGAAAATTCAAAGGATGTGATTTTACCTGCTTCCCAGTGCCTTCCCTCAATTCCTCTCTTCTGGTCCCTCAAAGCGTCAATAGTGCGCAACACAAGCTAACGTTAGCTTTGAAATTGAGCCCTCTAACGTCAACAAACACCCAGTTCCCAGTACAAAACAAAATGTCTGTTTTTTAGAACCCATTACTCATCCCAGCCCTATCTTCTGAGGCGATGCTCCTTGACAATAAATTGTTGTATTCTATTATGCTAATGAAACATTAGCGCAGTGATTTAGCAAAATGAGAGTTGTGATGGAAATGATCACGTCAATAATGAAGTGTGGCAACACAGTTTACACAACACAAACATTTCGTCTAGTTCACTAACCATTAACATTATCATTGAGCAAATTTAGCTACGCTGACGCCGCCGAGCTTCTCAGCGAAAGCTAGACGCTAGACAGTGATTAATAAAGCTGGCTAGCTAGCTAACACTGACGTATCATATAAAATGCACTCAATGTATCATGTGATGAGAATGGATAAGTTCAATGTCACTAGCCTATATTATGCTAGCTAGAAAGCTGATAAAGATATTACGCTTCATAAATCCAATTTATACCTTTAAGTGTACTTCAGCAGAGACGCCAAACAAGTGATTCACTGGACAGGACCTTAGTGGGTAAATTGGAGAGCATCTGAAGTGCAGTTTAAAATTATGAATGGATGTTTGAGTACACACTGAACGAGCTAAATTACTACTACCATAGATGCTTTACAGTCTTAATAATTTTACGGATTCATTCTTGTTCTCTTTTACTGTATCCAGGGCTGTCATTAATCTCATCAGCGTGTGATCGTGTTTTATAACAGCAGTTCTACTTGTATGTTCTGTTTAAGAGGAATCTGCAAGGTCATACAAAGTCCCAGGAACATATTAACATTTTAATAGAGTAACAATGTCCTTTTTGTTCCAGTAAATGCACAGCAACACAGTTGCAGCACTTAATTCTTCTAAGTATTGGAATATCGTTAAAGTCCTCTGCTGTTGTCCCGAATAATACCTCTGATGAAACTGCAATATATTCAAAGGTTTTCCTTATCATGCACATCTTTTACATGCTGAATAGACCAATTCAGCTTAGAGGGAAATTGATATGTGCAGTGAAGTGTGCATGCCCAACACCACTAATTTCCAAGGCATAGGGATATGGGAAGTTGCCTGTGCTTGTTTATCAGGACTGAAGTTCTGATGCACACTAGTGCATGTCAAAACTGTCAGCTGCTGTTTGGAGATGCGGCTTCATCCCGCTTGCTGTAGATGTTACCCGACCATTTTGATGACTTCCAGCTAATTGGCAGCCCCATAAATGTCCTGAGGTATTGAGGTCTTTTCTCACCCTTTGTATCAACAGCAGTACAAGCATGTAAGCCCTCAGGACACATTACCAATGTAGCAATTTCTTTTTTGTTTCATATTCAAATAAGGACAATAATTCACAATGCAGTAATAATCCTTTTTACAGCAGACATTTTGACTTATAGGAGGGAAAGCACCCATGATTTTGATACTGTGACATGTCAAAATGTGCTCTGTGAAAAAGCAATGTTATTGTAAACACATATCTCAGATCAACGAGGCTGATTAAATCATGTGAGTGTCTAGAAGTGATTGCTCCTTATATTTTGCTTAATTAGTATTTTGTCAGATTTTGTTTCATTGAGCCCTAGTGAAAACCACCCACATTTTTGTCTCCCTTGTGTGTGATGAATACGGATGCCAATTTTTCCATGAATTTTCTTTCCTGCCCATTCATGGGTCATTCAAGGAAAAAGCTCTCAGCACAGCAGCAGTCAGACCTTAGCACAATGCAGACATGACTGGTTAAAAATTGAGAAAGAAAAGTGGAGTGGATCTGTACAAATAACAGCATCACAACATGACGCCAACACAATCAGCCACACATTTAAAATGTGAATTGTTTGTCAGGTTAAAAGAAGTTAGAAATTCGCATAGTAGCTGTACACTTCAAATTGTGCTAGAAGATTTTGACAAAATTAGCATTTGCATTTTGCTATGCATGCAGTTTTTACAGCTATTTAAAAAAAAAAAAAAAAATGTTGCACTACCTCATTGTTGGAAATTAAAATAAAGTGACACCTGCAGTGAACTGACAAAAATTTCAATGGTTGAATTTCTATGCGGACAGTCAGGTAACACTGACAACTCAATTTATGCATGAGCAGTGATGTTGCTGATCACAATAAAATACCAGTATTTGCACCCAGGCTCCCACAGTTTGGTTCTCAGACTTTGCAGACGGTGCATTAAAATTGTGCATTGAAATTTTAATGTGAGACGTATCAGAGACGTGAAGAAACCACTACAGAGGATGCAGTAAAGACTTGTGACTTGATGGTAGAGGTTTGGATGCCTTGTAGTTATTTTTGCTGTCAAACTATTTAAGCCGAGATTGATGAGGTTTCAGACCATTTATGACAGCACACTCCCCCTCTTCTAAATTATGTATTTCTACTTGTGTGTCCTGCTTTCCCTTGTTTTCTGTCATGTGTTTTGTGCATTGATGCATCTCCTGTGTGCTGCTTTTTGGCAAATGTGAGTCGTAGAGTGGAACGCTGACAGATGGGCATGGGCAAAGTGACAAATTTGATTCGCTTATTAGGTTTATAATGTGGGGTTCATCACAAAATAGATCACTACCGCTAGTGTTTTCGGTGGAGTTTGCTACATTTCGACATGATAAAAATGTTTCTCCGGAGCTAATTTCCATGTTAAAAAGAAACTGCAGGAGACATTGTCTGACATTAACCTGTTCTCTCACTTTTCTGTCTGTTTTGTTGCATCTGTTAGGGCGGGAAAACATAGACTGTTATTATTCTTAGTAATACGTAACATCACATAATTCACCCAACCTCCAGCTGACTAGAGGCCTGATTAGCCAAGGTGTGGGTGTGCAGGGCCTTTTTAAAGGGATACTTACCAATAAGGAACTCGACTTTTTACCTACAGAGTGTGGAAAAGCAAATGCAAGCCTTTTTAATGTCTCTGTCGGCGCGAGATTATCTTAGTTTAGCTTAATTACTGAAATGTCTGTGGGATTAGTAGCAGCTCTGATCAAAGGAGCTTTCCCCCACTTCGTCTCTTCGCTCACTTAAGAGCACTTTCCACTAATCTGTACATCCCTTCCATTTCCAGCCTTCATTCACATGCTCAATTCCTGCCTTCCAGACCCGCCGCCACGGATCCAAAGATGTTCTGCTCGACGTCCTCAGGCCGCTGTCAGCTTCGAGGCGCCGCTTTACCGGCTCCATTGAACAGAGAGAGAGAGAGAGAGAGAGAGAGAGAGAGGTAGACAGGTTCAGATTCCATCATCAGAGGTAGGGATCCATAAGGTAGGTAGATGCATATATGAGTGCCAACTGAATTTTTCCTCCTGGTCTGATGTATTAAGCAGAATTTTACAAGCTTCTTTGAAAAACTATTTAGGTAATTGCTCTACAGCCTGTTTTTTTTTAAAGATAGAACTGTACTGAGTTTACAAATGGAACTTCTTTCACTTGTCCAACCTCTAATTTCAGAACATGGCAACCTCTTTGTACCTCACTAATGTTCTGTTTGCCGTCTGATATGTGCTTCCGAGCAACCTAATTATTAACCATCTGACACACAGAAAAGCTGCTGTTTCAAAGAGACTCGTGCTCAAAAGCTACAAAGCTGTGGAACTGTTTCTACACATTCACATAAAACATAACTCTAATGTAAAATTGAAGGCAAACACCAGGTCTCACAAAGTTCAGACCTTGAAAAAAATGAAGACAAACATGAGGAAAGGGACTATTTTAAAAGCAACAAAACACAATATAAATCTAAATCATAACATAGAGCAAGATGTGTATATTGATGTTCTCTTAATTTATGGTGACAGACTCAAATATATCTTCCTCACTGCCTGTCAAGTATAATTTAGTCCAGTTTACTGGCATTTCGTGTCTGGTGTGGTTCACCAAAAATATCTGGGTCTCTTGGCTTTGATAAATATTTGACTGGAATTGATTCACGTCAGCTTCCTGCCATTTTGTACTGGGTGGGTGGGTAGTGTGCGACTGGCTTGTGGGAGACCTTGGGATGAGAGTGGCTGCCACCAGTTTTATATGAAACGAGAAGCTGTGCAGACCTTCAGGCCGAATGATTCTCCATGAGAATAACAGTACTACCATTTTTTTAAAATGATTTTCTTTACAATAGAGGGGGTCATTTTAATCAGGATTTTAAATTAAGGGTAGTCTTGATTAAAAATGTTGTTTAATACAGTTTTAATAATGTTCAAACGGAAAAGCTTTTTTAATGCTCATCTCTTTGTGTTTATCTAGATTTAATCTTGTAGCTGAACCTTTACCACTGAATCAATAAAATCTGCATTCAATTAAAAACAAAAAACTTTCAAAATTTTCAAAGGAGAAGAATCTAACCCCCATAGTCATTGCTCAGCTGCTGAATAGTGTGTAGTTTTTTTCTCCAGACACTCTTGTCTGCGATATCTGCTAAATATGTGTGAAGTCAAAGGTCAAATTTTCTTTTTTAAATGAGGAAATTATATGTTTTCACTTCCCACATTCAGACATAGTTATTGTGACGGACCAGCAAAGATCATTTAGGAGGTGAACAGCAACAATAAAGTATCTAAGCAAAACTAAATTAGCTTCTAAAATGAGCCAAGTTGCCACAGAAAGGTTTTCTTATGGACACATCAATATGCCGCTGTCCACCTATAACTACATTAATCTTTTGACCCATGGTTAATATAAAAATGTTGATTAATGCATTTTTAATAGCAATATTAATTAGATACTCAGCCAATAATTTGATGACTGTTGCAATTTATACATGAAGCAAAAGTAGTCAAATTTCAGCTCGGGATCAGTGGCACCAGCTGCTGCGTCACAACACAATTCTCAAGAGTCAGTGACAAGTTTTCATTGTTGCGTTGAACACCCACACAACGTACAGTAGCTTCCGCAACAGCCGCCATCTTGCTTTCTCAGGAGGTTCCTCACAGCTTTATCATCAGGGTCTAGTCATAGTAGTAACTGGCTTGTAAATGAGGCGCAGTTCTTCATGGCAAGCCATCGCCATGTTCTTCCTTGTCGTTACCATGGTGATTACAATATGAACTGGCTGCCTGAGATTTTGTTTCATATTTTATTTTATTTTTTTCTAACTCATCATTCTTTGCCCTCTCCTCCTTTTCTTACTCCTTCCTCTCTTCGTCTATCTTTTGGGATGAAAGGCTGGGTATCAGCCTCTCTCTCCTCTTTTCCAAAGCCATTCAGTTGCAGACCCAAGCAGTGAGAGGGATTATCCCTCTATTTCTATTAGTCACACACTCATAAGCCATGTATCACTCTGAAGCTTTGTGTCAGCAACTCCACACCCAGAGTGGAGAGACTTCTCATTATTGGCGGATTGAGGGGTTTTAGCTTACAAAGAGAGTGCAATATTCTGAAAGTCAAGTTGTGTTTGAAGCAAGGCAAATGCATTTCACAGATTCCTACATGGTGTAATATGTTTTAACTCTCATTGCTTCTGTTACTCCTTAATTGGTATATTAGTTAAACTTAGATAAATGTGGCTACATTAGTAATGTTCCTCAATTACACACACTTGTCGAGAAGTGTTTGAAACATTTTTCTGAGCCACATTCTCTGTGTTCATGTAAAGGTCCAATATAATGGCTGTGTTCGCCTCTTTTATCAGTATAACAATCATCATAGTTTGGTGTTATTTCACTACCATCCTCTTCCTGTCCTGCTTTTTTTCTTCACCACGCTGTGAGGGAGGAAACAGCTTGACACCCAGGGAGGCTGCAGACAGCAGAGCACTGACCTTGACCGATGACCACGACAACTCCTCTCCCTGGACACTTTGTTTTCCCTCTCCCTGTTTCCACTCCCCTCCCTCAGCAGCTCTATAACTACAGTCTAACTGCATCCTCTTTCGCTCATCTCTAGATGCCTCTTATATTTGGCAGGAAAAACTCAACACAGGGGATTTGGAATGAATCTGAATATTTTGCCAGTAAAAGGCCCATCATAAAACTCTCTTACTTTCTTTCTTTGAGGTTTGCTCATACGAGTCAGTGTCGTAGCACTCGACTCTGACTCTTCTTTGGTGACTTGGACTTGAACACTGTGGATTTGAGACTCGACTTCAGCCCCTTTTCCCCCGGTCAAAAAAACCCGCTAAGACCCGGTAACATTGAGCTTTTTTTTCAGCAGTGGAAAAGAGTACAATTAGCATTCTCACCCAGGTATTAATCGGTTCCGGCTCCAATTGGCATTGATGTAAACACAACACCCAGGTGAACCCGCAAAATGTTGTCCCGTTCTCCGTGCTGCGATGTCTCTGTCTCTCTACATGGAGTTAGCAGGTTACTGGAATGTTGAATTAATTTTCATTACAAATTAATGTCTGATTCATTTTTGACAGAAAACGTCAGTAAAATATCACTGTCTCCACATGCAGCTGCAGCAACCCAGAATCACCATCAAACACCACAAGAACTACAAAGAACCACATAATATTGTATCTGCATCCATCATGAACACAAAGATTAGACAAAGATTGTATTCTCCAGCTCAGGCGTGTGTATGATTGTTGTTTCCAAGCTTTCCTAGTATATTTATCTTAAGTGGATTGTTAGTTTCTATAAAGAATGCCTTAGTTGTGATTTATTCAACATTTCTGAATGCATTTTGAATCTTTATAACATAGTGTCCGTTTTGTTTAGTTTAGTTTTTTTGATGATAATTCAGTTATTTGTAGACCTGATATCACAATATACTCACACAATAAACACCACGCCACAATAGACAAAAACACCAGGGGGGGCCCGGCTGCAGCTCAGGGGCTAAGATATTGACCGTGAAACTGAAGTATCTCTCACTAACACACGTTTACTTAAATATGCAAATCATATTCATGATTATAGCTAAAAGCTCCCATGCACACAAACCAACACTTAGGGTAAAATAGATTGAATAACTAATATATCTCGCTCCAGAATTGTGTAGACAATGATGATGATGATGATGATGATGATGATGATGATGTGTGTGTGTGTGTGTGTCTGTGTACGACTTTGTTATACTCACTCTCATTTGAAAAACACTTCCCATGCGATTGTTGTCAACCACAACCTGGGGAAGTGTGTGTGTGCTCAGGGATGAAACTTAATTCACTTCAAGTCACTTGTAAAAGTGGAAAGAACAAAAAAAAAAAAAAACTGTGCGATAAATTTTAATGCACATTCGTCTTCGGGCACAGGAAACTGTTGATGGCAGAGTCTTTGTGCATTCACATGTGAAAGAAACTCCAAAGGCTGATGCAGAGGATAGTTTGATATGATGTAGTATACAGAAAGTCAACGTACCGTGAAAAATCCTTTGGTCAATGCTGCGGGGAGGAATAAACATTTTATGGATCATTCTTAGGTTCTTCCAAAGGCAGATAAGACTGAAGTAAATCTTTGTCTCAGTGAGGGAACAAATATGATTTCTAACCTCAGCTTTTCTTATTGCTACTCTGAATTTTACTATTCTAAGAAAGTAAACAGCTCCATGTTTACTAGTCATTTAACACAATCTTACTTTCTCACAACCAAGTATCTTCTTTGATTGAGTGAACTGCAGATATTTTAAATCAAATCAACGAGAGTCTCCTGCAAATATTAACCGGCCCGCTCCTGGGGACAGAAACTTCCTGCTTGTGTTTTCCTGCTTTCAGCGATATGAGCTGATTTATGCAAAAAAAAAAAAAAAACATGTTGCAATTTACAGGAAACCATCAGGTCTGCTTCATTAAAAGAAAATCAAAGTAAATATAACAAGAAATTCAGAGACCTATTTTCCAGTGAGGTCCCTTTGACTTAGAGAGGAGAAGCGATGAAAAATACTTGTTTACACCAGAATCCATTCACAGACGAGAAAGTCTAAACTCACAGATGCAACTCTGCATTAACAAGATGTAAAAGAATAAATGTTGTTGCACTATCAGAGTGATTATAAGTCATTTATCAGTATGACACACAAGGAAAATGTGATCGTCACTGAATGTGAAATCACAAAAAAAAAAAGAAAAATCAAGTTAAAGGCTGTTACGCAGGCAAAGCTACCAGTGTTGTGTTTTTCTTTTTGCCTGAGTGGGAAAGACGAGCGCAAAACATAAAAGAAACCAGCTTAATCTAGTAAGCATGGCTGTGAATATAATTTTTTTTTTTATGTCCACGAGTCATGTGAGAAAGACGTCAGTGAGACACCAGCATAAACCCTCCGAGAGAGCCGATGATGCAGCCCGCCTCATTTCCGATTCCCCTCACATCTTTCTTTAATTAAGGAGATCAATATTGTTTCCTGTGCTCCAGTGAGTGTGCAAGAGGCTTTAATTTTGGACTTCTCTGTTTTCTGCCACTTGATGCCAATGTCAATTGCTTTCCTACCAATAGACTAGATTTAGATAGAGTAATCACCTTGGATATTAATGAATATTCTTCTTAAGTTGATCCCTAACTGTGATCAAATCAGAATATATTTCCCCTGCGCTGTAGTGGTGCTTAATTCCATAACTCGCTAATCATAATAACAGAGGCACAGTTAAGTCTTGTATGTGTACTTTTATATGTACTGTACAAATATATCAGTGTTGTATGTCAGCATATCTATCTATCTGTCTGTCTATCTATCTGTCTGTCTGTCTGTCTGTCTACATGCTAGCTATCTGTCTGTCTGTCTGTCTACATGCTAGCTATCTAGCTGTCTGTCTGTCTGTCTGTCTGTCTACATGCTAGCTATCTAGCTGTCTGTCTGTCTGTCTGTCTGTCTGTCTGTCTACATGCTAGCTATCTAGCTATCCATCCATCCATTATTAAGGACAGAGCTCTGGGTCCATAACAATAGCATGACAAAACCAAAAAGAAATCCTCATACATTCCACAGTTCAGGGTGAGTTGAGGCGGAGGACTGCAGACTCAGATAACCTACACACACATCTATATATCAGATTGCATATAACAGCAGAGCAAGTGGCCAGACCCAACATTAACAAACATTAGGCTTGTGCTGCAGCTTCTTGGAACCTTCTGCAGCAGCCTCATCCTGTCATTATAAGCCTCTGTGTGTCTCTGCATACAGCGTCCTGTCTAGCAACGCCACTATCCACCTATCTGTCTGTCCATCTAATCACACACATTCAAGACTGACGCAAAAAGGAATCGCCCAGATGTGACGGCAGACAGGCAGCGTGCGCAGGTCAGTTTCTTCTGAATCACGCCGCTTTCTCACGGGTCTCATTACCGCTGACTCACACCTCACTTACCTTGTGTCTTTCCAACACATGCAATATAACAAGCTAGAATTGGTTACAATTACCCTTTTTATGTGCTTGCTCTTAAACAGGCAGGGTGTGTGTACACGTCTTGGAGTGTTTGTGTGTGTGTGTGTGTGTGTGTGTGTGTGTGTGTGTGTGTGCGCGTGTGTGTTGACATCTCTGCTCATGTTTGATTCATTAAGGTTTGTTTATTTCTAACAGGGTCTCATATGAACGCAGGGCTAAAACATGTGATCACTTGCATGCAGTTATGGGTACATCCACACGTGAGAAAATAATACAAATCTGGATCAACAATAAATGATTAGCATATGGTTTTCATTTTATTCATTCAGTATGACCACATGCACTCGCCTCTATGAATATATATTGAAAACTTAACACTTATGGAATTCTGTGTTTTGTGCTGAGGAATCTGAGAGCACAGTCATTATCTCTGATACTATGGGTCAGACTGAATCTGCCCTGTTGTGATAGGCAGGAGGGAGGTATCAAACACACAGCAAAACAGTGTGACACAGAAACCTGCTGTGTGTGTGTGTCCGTGCGTGCGTGCGTGCGTGCGTGCGTGTGTGTGTGTCTGTTGGACATATTTTTTTTCTTGTGTGACTGCGCTGAGTGTGTGTCGGGATTATGATCGAGTGGATGACACATGAAATAGAGGTCACTTTTTCATCTGAAAACACTTAAGGAAAGGCTTCACCTTCAGTGCACAGACTTTAGCACTTCTGAAAGTGAAATATTTAAACATATATTTTTTCATAAATATATTTGAATCGGGCTCAGCAACAAAGCAGGCCTGCTCATTTAAATTCAGTGCAAGAGAATAACAGACAGTTGGTTAATTGGTTAATTCACTGTTATATCAGGCGGCTAAACAGCATGAAAGCTGTAATTATTTTAGATTTGTATTTTGATCCTAATCTCCAAAAACACAGACCCTAACTCAGCTTGAATAAAGTGGTTATTTCCCAGTGACAATAGGTCCTTTATTATGCATGATACTGCAGTCTTCGCAATGTTATCACAACTATATTGATTCCTTTTTTTTTTTACGTTTGGAGACTGAGGTTTATAAAACATTGTCGTTGCCCGGCAGCTGGAAATATTTTCAGGGGATTGAGATAGATCCACAGATGATATATATTTTAGGAGCCAGACTGTAGGGGAGCATAGTATTGGGCCCCTTCAGATATCTGACATCGTGCAGCACACTTGAATCAAAAAAAAAAAAAAAAAAAAAAGCCTCACATTCCCCGCCACGGCCAGCGACAGCATAGGACTATGAAGAATTCCGGTCATAGACCCCCGTCCACTCGAGAGTGGCAGAGTCAAAGGGCTGAGCGCAGGCACCCCAGAGGCTTCGGCAGAGGGGCGGAAGATTCATTTATCTTTTATAAAGCCTCCCACCTTCCCCTTTTTCCATGAGCTGATGCAGGTACATGTACAGAGGAGTGCTTCAAGTGTTCATTTGTACCAACTGCCATCCAGCTGCACAAAGCTCTCTGCCACAGTCAGTGTCTCTGACTGCTCCTCTCCACTGGATTTCTCTGTTCTGTAGTCTGTACACAGTTAAGTATGAAAGCATCTTACGACTGTAAACATCGCCTTAAAAATGTTTTTTTATACATGTGTGTTATTAACACGTCTGCACACAACCACATACTGGTGGGTTAATCCAGTCGGGTTTGAACAGGCTTCATAAACCCAAGACCTTTATCTAAAGATGTACATACTGTATATGCTGTAAAGTGTTTACCTCAGAATCTGTGAATACAATACCAGTTGTAAAAATGTTGTCTTTTAATAAATATATTGTCCTTTCAGCTGCAATGACCCCGTATCACCAGGAGTCATTAAAGTTTCATCCACTTATCTAATCTGGTCTTTCTGATTTGGATAAAATGCAAGCAAAAGGTAAATTCAGTCTGCATCAGCTGATAGTCATCGAAGCACAAGGCGAACATCAACCTTTGATCTGGATGTTTTGAGAGAACAGCAGCTCGGGAATGAAACCGAGTGTCACGTTTGCTTGTAGTTTGTTTGGCTTCGCCTCGACATCACGGAGGTGAAGATAAGCTTTACTGTTTTAAACATCTGGCTCCAGTAGAGTGGTAATTACCGAGCGAGAAGAAGAAACAAAAACAAGCCGACTCGGAAGTGAAGAGGGGAAGGAAAAGTGAGGGAAGCACAGGGGGACGAAAGAGAGACGGTGGGCGTCATGGAAGGCGTTCATTATGTGGCTTCAGGATGAAACAGCAGGAATGTAACAGGCAATTTTAAGTTGTTGTCCGTGTTCAGGAGCAGCGTTTGTTTGGCAGCTTGTAATTATCACACCCACACGAATGGAATAGCAGCACTGGGTGACTCTGGGGCGGACTTAAAGATCCAGTAATAAACCACCGTGTTTTTCTGAAACCACATAAGCTGTGTTAAAAATAAATAAATAAACACAGAGGATCTGTTTGTCGAAAAGGGAAGCTACATGTGCTGCCATCATTGTTTATGTTTATGAAGTGAAGTCCTATCTCAGCGCCTCTTCGGCTCCCTCCCTGTTGATCACATTTGTATTTTCTGGCTGTAGTGACAAACGTGGTGGCAAGTTGTACTTAAATCCATGCTTAAATATGTCCCTTCAGAAACCAATCAAAGAGGTTACTTTCATATTTCTTTCCAGAGTTGTAACACACCTATACTTTCAGTGGTGTCTGTCTTTTCCCAGAGAATAATGATAGCCTCAACAGCAGATAATGGAAAATAATAAGCATAATAAAGATTCACTGTGCCGTCTGCTGAGGCCTTTCAGCTTTTGTGTAATTGGAATTTGCTGCAAGCTCACACCTCCGCCTGACACAGAGAAGTTTATTGGTGAAAAATGATGTACTGTAAGTTTTCATTAGTGATGATAGGGGTGAGTGGAGGTTAAGTCTAAATACACTACAGCCTTTAAAGATATGTTCTTTTTTAGTCAATCTTTCTTTGATCAGATTTCTGATTAAACAGTTACAAAATGATAGAATAAAGCTAAAAGTAGCTAAGAGCCGAGACAGTGTTTAAGAATTTACATGCAAAATCTTTGAACCGTGTGTCATAACATCTGCATTATCCTACTGTCCTAACCGAACTCCTCGGTGGATGATAAAAATATATAACATAGTGTTGAACCTTTGACTTGTGATCAACCAATCATAAGTTTGGAGCGGAGAGTGTTTTTACTTCATACGTTTCCATGCTGCTGTGGGCAAAGCATTGAGAGAATTAGGAGAGTCCTCTGTGGTGAATATTACTACCAGCTGTGACACCAGGAAGACTCACCCTGCAGGGATGAATCCTCGGTGGTTTGTTCAAAAGGTTTATTTACACCCTGACTGGAAATCGGTCTCAGTTAATTGAATATATTCTGTGGACAAATTCTTTCAGTTACAGTCACAGAGAAGTTATTTCTTCAAGCAGTTTCTTCCAGCACTCACTCTCTCTGTAGGGAGCAACATTATTGCATAGTTTAATTAACTTTAAGTTTTAATTATTTGTTTTCAAAAAGCAAGAGATTTTTTTTTTTCTTGAGAAAAACCACATTAATGCAAAGTCAAATTTTGGGGCATTTTCAGAGGCTGTATTATTACTTCCTTATGATACATAGCAGAAACTGCTGACTGTGGGAGTTAAAACATCTCCTCTTCTACTTCCAGAGGTTTGTTGACAGATGTTGGTGCTTTAGAGCTGTCATTACATTACTTTATCAAATGCATGGCTTCCACTGGCGGAGTTTCACAGAGAACTCAGAACTCTGATAAAAAACCGAAAATATGCAAACTGCTAAGCGCCAGAGAGGACATGATGGCCAGAGCTAATAATTATGATTTACTTTTTCAAGCGTTTTCACTGCTTGTGTGTGTGTGCGCGCACGTACGAGTGTTTTTGAGAGAGAGAGAGAGAGAGAGACGTTATTATCACACCCAGACTAGAAGCCAGAGGGTTTTGATCATTTCACCCTAATTATGCCATTTACAACTCCAGCTTTTAGATAATTACAGCGATTTCATCCACTGATTTCTTCGTTTCATGACCTTGGATGTCTCCATGAGATTCGTGGTAACTCGGCTGAAAAGAAATATTCAACTTCTAGTATCCCCAGAAACCTCAGTGGAACCAGCAGCTGAGCTTTGTTAGTGAATTAACTAAACATATTTCTGTTCATTTGGTGTTTGTGAAATTAAACTGCAGAAAGATAATTTAGCAAAACAATCAAATTATGCACCAAAAAACCCCCCAAAAAACGAAATATTAGCATTATTTATCACATCACATATAAAGCAATCATAAAGTTGTGTTGTGTCTTAACTCTGAGCTAAATCGTCAGAGTAGACGCTAATAAAGAGAAGCAAACATTATGAGTGTTACTTGTTATGTAGTTGTTTTACCACATATACAGGGCAACACACACAGTGACGGGGACATCTCAACTGTCAGCTGCCCCTGCATTCAGGGCTCAGGCTGCAAACAATAGGCTCAACTCTGGAAATACATGATGAGGTCCGCCTCCCATCAGCATGACTCTACACTGTAGTACTGTACAGGCATAGAGCCAGACTCCTTGTGGTCTCCATTGGCTCAGTTTTCAGTTGTTGGGTGTGAAGCTTTAGGCAACAGCTTTTTCTTTCTTTTTTTTTTAATTCAAAATCAGCCAACTGCCTCTGTCTGTTATGTTAAATTCTCTGCTTGTTAGACACGGAATTTGAATTAGTCGAATTCAAACACATCTAGAGTGTGTCGGTTGGCTTGTCTATCGGTCTTTCTGTTTGTCTCGACTCTGACAGTCTGAAATCCACCTCGTAGGCTCAGCTACCCCTACTCACGTGTCTCTTTGTCCCCCCGTAAGTTTTAATAACCACAGCATTTGCTGCTCCCAGTTTGTTTTTTCTGTGTTGGCTATATGTAGGCAGAACAACATAGACTGAACTATTTGCTGCTCTGTATATTGTGACATATTGGCCACACACAGACAGATGGGACTCTGAAAACCGACAGTATTCTATCTGTTTATAGAAAAAGATTTTTAACACCTCCTAACATGGAGTTTTTAATTCCCTCTTATGGCTCAACTCCTCCAGACTCAGGCAGGAATTTAAGAAGTGATGCTCTGAGCCAGAAGGATGATTGGCATGAAGGTAATTAATCCAGTTAGAATAGCAACACTTTGTCATAAACTGAACTCTGTACAGTACAAACATGTAGAACAAGTGTTTTTTCTTAAAGAATATGAAGCATGAAATATAGATTTTCTTGGCACGGTTGTAATGAAATATCTATTGATGCTAAGGGCACATCATCAGTGATGTATCCTGAGGTCATCGGGTGTTTTGGGTCTCTCGACATCTGGCAGCTTCACTTAGGCGATGCAGCCAAGGTTGATCAGGCCTCAGCTGCATTCTCACACAGATCAGCTCTCTTGATCCACAGCCACCTGGAGGTGTTCTCAGCGTCTCTGTGTTGTTGTAGATGGCTCTCCCCCTCCTCTCGCCTGTGATGCTGTGCTCAGTGTAAATCCTACAGAGGGACTGTCCTGCAAAGCCTCTGCACCTTACCTCTACATACGAACACAGCCGCTGAATGGGCCCTCATGGTTCTCCCTCTTACGCTCGAAAGCCTCCACCATACCGGCCATGGCATCCCATGACAATGTTCTCTGTCTTTTCTGATACCAGAATAATGTCAGGTCTGAGGGTTGTCTTTGCAACATGCAGAGGGAACCCAAGTTGCATTGGGAGTTGCTCTTGGCTCACCTCCAGCTCTGTTGAAGCTGATGTTCTGCTTTGGGAGCTTTACCCTCCAGCAGCTGGTGAAAGCACTGAAGATGGTCTCTGTGATGGTCTTGAGCAACTGGTGATGCCCCCAGAGCTTTTGGACAGCAGCTGAAGATGTGCTAAAGGATCCCCTTTCTCAGGCAAAACAGAGACACTGGTGTCTACCAAGCCTGGTGGCCTCCCACCAGGACAGCATGTCATAGCCGTGACTCCCCTTTCCATCTCTTAGATGGTGGAGATTGCAAATTCATAAAGGAGCAGTGGCCATAGGATCCCTGGTAGAATCCCGCTTTGAATTTTCCTTGAAGGCCCATCCTGTCAACCTCTTTCAACCACCCCTCCAACTCCTCGCAGGTGTTCTGAAAGGATGCTGTATACCTGAGGCTGCTGTCAAAGATCTCCCCGGGGCTTTTCACAGGCTTCTCTGAGAGTTCATTTAAATACAGATGATGGACTAAAACTTGAAATTTTGCGTTTATTCACATATATATGTATTTTTTTCCTACTTAAAAATCTGAATTGAGTCTGGGTGTCCATTGGAAAAGCCATAATATGAAGTCCTTGCTGGCACTGAGTGAGTAGCCTATCTGTCTTTGGCTCTGATATAGGAGACTGAAATCTTGAAGACCTTGATCATATTCAAGGTTGGTCTCAAACACAATTGGATTACATTACAGATTAAATTTACGGAGGGCAACCGAGGATCGTGACAATGATAAATTATAGATAAAAGAAGTACAATCATAGAAGAAAGGACAGCAGAAACAGAAACTGGGAAAAGCAGGCATTACTCTGGTATCACATGTTTACATGAGTATTACAATTTCAGATTGCACACAGTCAGAAACAGCTCAGCAAAGTCTTGCAACGTAACCAAAAGAATGCTACGAGGCAAAATAAATCGTTGCGTTGTGCGGATCGTTCCTTGTGCTGGTTGGTCGTATGCCATGGCGTACCTACTCCCAAGCCTTGGAATCTAATGTCTACCTAGTTATGGTTCCTAAGCTACAATTGGATAGTTAGTGTTTGGTATTTAGGGTTTAGCGAACAGTCAATTTGAAGCTACTGAACCACTGTACTTCACTGCAGGTAAATGTTATTTCTGCAGAACATGAGAATCTCACTTCCCAAACTTTAACTGAATCTCAAAAGAACTCACCCATCAGGGATTCAGTGACCTTGAGCAGTCCAGTTGTGTCACACAAGCCCGGGTATTATTAATATACTGTAAGTTTTGGTGCACACATGGAGGACCATATTGCTGCACATATCTGCATGCATATTTTAACCCACAGACCCACATGTGTACTTGGAACCACCTGGATGTAGGTGTGGTGAGAAATTACAAACAGGCTCTGTTGCTGTTAGATATTTAAAACTGGCACCTCATTCTAGCCTCAGGCATAAAGTCCAACATTTTGATAATGCAGCTCTGATAGTAACTTCTGCAATGTCAGGGATTTCACTAATCTACTTTAGGGCTGGTTTCTAAAATAGTCTGGTATTTGATCTGTGCATTAACATCGGTCTCATGCATTTTTACACCAGAGTGTGTCAATAAAAAAGTTTCATGCTTCTTTTTCGAAAACAGTTGACTCCCTTTCTCTGTTCTAGTCACGGAAATTATGTTATTTGAATCAGTGATAATGTAGAAAATGTCTCCATGAAATGGCAATTTGAGTCTGTACATGTAAATTGAAATTGATATTTTTTTTAAATTAAATACCTATCACAAATGTTTAGGGCTCATTTGCTTTTTT
This sequence comes from Seriola lalandi dorsalis, assembly GCF_002814215.2. Taxonomy (NCBI): domain Eukaryota; kingdom Metazoa; phylum Chordata; class Actinopteri; order Carangiformes; family Carangidae; genus Seriola; species Seriola lalandi. Next base: position 668,028 of record NW_019525445.1, on the reverse strand, counting down.
TTATAATACAAAATAAAAAAAAAATCCAAATTAAAGACTAAAACTTTTCAACATAACTTTTGCATTTCAAATATTAATTCTGCTGTCTACTGTAATTACTGGTTGGTTGGTTGGTTGGTTGGTTGGTTGGTGCTTAATTACTGGCTCTTTTATATTTTCTAATTATTATTCTGTTCACTTAGTATCACAGGAGCATTTTCTGAATTGGAGTTCATTTGCTCTATTCTCTGATAGTCTTCTTGTGGGAAGATTTGTGCAGACAGAAAATCCGAATACATCTTTCTTAGACATTAAAATTTTAGTTCTATATGTTCTATTTACCAAAATATCAATTCTTTTTTATTCTCCTTTTTCTCTAATTGTCACATTATGATGTTTTTGGTGTACATGTTGGAATGATTCAGCTCTGATTTCATGGTGACATCAGCAGCAGATTTCAGGGAGGTCGTAGCAACAACAAAACAGGATGCCAGTTAGCTCCACCTTAAGCTACAAGCTGCCCCGGGTGGACAGCTTATCCAGATGAATGACAGGAGTTGGGTTCTGAAATTGTTCAGAGAGTGGGAGTACAAATACAATACCACTGCTGGCCAAAGGCAAAACCTTTCATAATGTAAAGTGAGGTGTTATGATCTCAGACTGGAATTATAGCTCCCATGCACGGTCGTTTTTACGGAGGATGTGAGTGATGCACTGCAATGATCTTATTCCTAAGAGTTCACTCTAAATCATGCATCCTTATTGGTTTATGTGGCCTACTCCCAGAGGTTTTCCTGGCACTGTTGTAGATGAGTCAGACACTTCACAAACACCAGAGATCCTGCAGCCTTGTGGTGTTATTCAATGGTACTTCACAACACAGTTATCTTTCCCCCATCTCCTCCAGCCTTCTTGTTACCTGCACTTTTAGTACTTCCTCTAATTGAACAGCTCTCAAAGCATGTTTCTGTCTGACGTTCAACTCTTTTTCCTGAGGGTCTATTTTTTCTCTTTCTGTGTGTGAGCGTATGTGTTTTTCAGTGTGTGTATTAGTCTCCGTATATGGTTTTTCAGTACAGTTTCTCTAATACCACTCATCTCTCAGAACCTGGGTTTCATATGATAATTCAGAAGGTATTATTCACAAGTATTGTTCAAGGTGTTTTGATGGAAAACCGCCCTGAAGAGTAGATATGACAATGAGGATGAAACATGAACGGGAGAAACATGAACTAAAGATGCAGTGACAGAAAGTCTAAATAATATGCACATGTATGGAGATGCATTTCATTGTACCTTAGAGAGAGGAGATGTCACTTGAATAGGCTGCTCTTCACCATCTACACTTTCAACTTCATGACTAATGCTTAGGTCTGTGAAGTAGTGCATCCCGTGGGAATCAGTGGAGGTATTTTATCTTATGGTAACTCCTAGTAAGATAGCACTCAACATTTTTCATATAGTCTTACAAATAAATCATGTAAATCTTTGAAATAACGTAAGAAAGAGAAATGCAAGAGTAGCATTATCATACACGCCAGAGTACAGTTAAATTTGTCTCATAGCCAAAATAACAAAGACATTTTTCATTTGCTAACCATATACCATAATCCATTGCCCCAAACACAGTTCTTCTGATATTTCATTCCCACATTCAGTATGTTTTTTTTTTTTTTTCAGGGGAGATTAGGTTTATCAGCGCAGCAATTACCATTTCTAAAAAAGACCCTGTGGTTGTCTTTAAACATAAGGACGATGTGAGAGAGAATTCTCCTGATACCACATTTCCCTCTCAGAGTTTTAGTTCAACGGGGTGGTAAACAGATTATGGGGATTTTGAAAAGCTCTCCTTCACTCCTTGGTGCACATACACAGACTTGACGTAATAATCATACTCTTAATATATTGTCTGGAAATGTGCCGGAATATGTCATTCTTTTTTTTTTAGGTGATTAACTGTAAATTCCTGAAAGGCACACTGTGGGTGCAGTGCTGCAGCTGTAGTCGGTGTTGGATGGTACAACACAATGGGTGGGTAAAAAAAATAAAAAAATGAAGAGCGGGGGAAAGTTGGAACCTATGTAATGTATAGAATGAGTTTTTTTTCTGTATGAATGTAGAAATCTTTAAAGAAGAAAATATCCAGAAAATATTCAGTGAGGCCAACTCAGTGAGTTATAAAGGTGTTGTAAAAGACATATGTGTGTTTTATTCTTAAACTGCATTCAGTGGCAAAAATGTTCCTAAATCTCACATACTTAGTAAGGGCATCAGGTCAATACTGCAACCACGAAGGCCTATGCATGAAGCCATACACACAGGGCAACTTATACAGCTTATATGAAACCTTCCATGCAAGGCATTAATTTAGAAATCAGTTAAAACTGTGACGATAAAACAAAGACGAATTTCATGGGTTATTAGTTACTAAAAAGAAGAAAGTGTGTTTCTTTGTATTTTACCACAGCATCAGTGACAATGAAGTTCATCTGCCATTTATAATTTAGACTTTTTTACTAACCCAGCAGCAAGATACACTCCAGAAAAAGAGACATTTTAAAAACAAAAAATGAAAACTCAGTTAATTAAACAGCATTTCAATTGTGTCTGTCCCCGCTATTCTATTACTCTATCTACACTATTGCCTACCCTTGTCTCCCTATGTGCAATGTGGTGCATTACTCCACACAGAACTTGTGTACCGGTAATATAGTAATGTACTTTTTATTCATCAGTCCTTTCATTACAGTTGCTGTGGCAACAAGGGCCAACAGAAAAGCCCAAATACCTTTTCTAAAGGTCTTCCAGGTCCTTCAATAAATTGCTAGTGGTAGTTGGAAGTGGTTGATATTGAGACCTTAATGAGTCACTGAGATCCTCACTCCAGTGAAACCAGCTGTGATCTATGGATCACAGATGAGCTGTACTACAACAGTCCAGATCCAAAGCCTACATTCTTGCTGCTTTACCTTCATCACAACCGCTCCTTCAAATTAATTTGTCATTTTTTATTGAAACATTATGTGTTAATACATTTAGTAGGAAAAATAATCACTTTCTGGATTATGTTCATAGACAGCATAGTTTTTGGACGAATGCTACTTTTCACTATTTCACTATTTGTGAAAAGGTGTATAGGGGTGAACAAAGCACATGACTGTCATATGAGATGCCGGAATTCGAGTCATATTTGCGATTTGCCAGACATGTAAATTAACATATCCCAATTACGTTAACATCAAATGTAATCTGATTACTGTTTCGTGCAGTTTAGTTGTATAGAAACATAATTTTTAGGAGACAGAGGTTGATGTCAGAAGTCAGGGACAAATAAAACTGAAAAGGCAACATCGTCTGCATATAACCGAAACTTTCCCTTATAATTAACAAACCTGATGTGCTTCAGACCTCAGTATCCTGTCCCCTATACTCGCATACTGTCTCACCACCTACTAGACCACCTCAGATTAATGAAGCCTACTTCAAATATTCTCTTCCCTTTGTAACCCAATACCAACTCTGCTTATCAGTCTAAGGGACACCTTTTCTCACATCCATGCAGCATCAAAGAAAGGTATCAACCATGTCATTTCAGAAGTGTCCTAAACCTTCAGCACTTCAGGGCAAATGAACGCTAGTGCTTTTAACTGAATGTCACATGCAATAGATTACATTTTAAGCATGGATTCCCTTTGTCTATTCATCCCTCATACCAAGGTCAAGCAGTCTACCTAGGCTGGTTTGAACTTGTAAGGCAGAGTCTTGTAATATCACCTCCTTTCTTCTTACAGCTCTGTTTTTTTCACTTCAGTGGAGCCTTGAGGTTCAACTTATTTGTATTTTCTCATCATTGCGAGCCGCATTTTAAAATTCTTCACATAGTCAGGGAGCTGTCTAGACTTCCTTCTAAAGACACGGTAAGGAGGAAAATGTTAATATAATGCCTGGATGAAAACACGGCTACGAAAATAAAGAAAAAGGAAAAGAACTCAAACAGACAACCATTGACAACTGTTTAGTAGCAAAGACGTTGACAGTGATACATATTAAGGGTGTTTTATCTTTCTGAAAACACATGCTGACAGCCTCAAAGAAAGGTCATTTACTGTATAGTTTGAATTTTTTATCCGTGTCAGTGGAGGGCCATAAAGTAAGCAGAGTGCCCCTGATAAATAACATTAATGATATGTGAACAGTCAAGATGTTAGGACTTACTATAGGATGAATTGTGCATATATCATTCTCTATGTCAATGATAATTTGAATAATAATCCATTCATTGTTATTGATCATCACAGTTTTCTTGACATTTGTAATTGAGATATAATTGAAGCTTGACAAACAGAGATTGAGCACTTGTAGCACTTGCCAGCTCTGTGCCAAACCAAATGAAAAAACATTTTTAACAAGAAGCTAAAATCACCAGATATATGCCATGTGCTTAAATTTTATTCTTCAATCAAACAAGTTGTCCAACAGAAACAACCATATAAGCAATTTTCCCCCTACCCTCGGAAATGGCCCATAGGAGTGTACCACTGGCAGCTGTACCGGACCTTTGTCGTGACATGTGGTTAAGGCTGTGGTATGGCCACGGTTTGCTTAGGTTTAGGCACAGAAACTAACTATAGCCTGCTATGACACCAGACTTCTTTCTTTGCTCCCATCATAATTAGTATGATCACTAGAGGTCACTTTATAATAAAACATAATTATAGTTTGTAATATTCTACTTGCATAAACGACCTATTGGCTTGCACAATCATAACAAGCATTATGCATTCAGGCCCACTCACTGTGTCTAAGAGAGCTACTATAGAGTGTATTTTTTTAGCTGTTGTGTATTTCAAAGCTACTGAAATAGCTTTGAAATTGAGTAAGCTTAACCTTTCATCTTGATACAAGGCTGGGTGTTTACCTAAGTAAAGCACAGTTGGCTGGAAATGATAAATTGACTGCATGAATAGAAAATATCAACAGAATAAATAATGTAACGAATAAATGTATGGACAGCGATTCCTGTAGTACCCTCCCTCGGCATCGGACATGTCAGGCCTGTTTGCCGAGCAGTTTCTCCTTGGATGCACCCATCCAGTTCAGAATCTGCCAACTATATGTCAGCCCCAGGATGTCAGACAGACACTGGAGTCCTCTGTGTGTGTGTGTGTGTGTGTGTGTGTGTTGAATCAGGACGTACCCTGAGTGTCCAAGTTTTTAGATGCATTTTTGCAGTCAGTGGGCGCCACAGGTTGAACATGTGCTGGGCAAAAAAAAACATGCACATATACAGAGTAAATAGGATGTAAAGATTGTGACAAGTATGACTTAACAACAGTAGAAAAGCATTCACAAGTTCATCCTCCTTTAACATGAGAAGTGTAAACATCTCAGTTATGATACACTGCACTCTGAGTGCCCTCGCTGTGTATGTTCGTGTGTCTTTAGATGCGGGTAAGTACATCCTCTATTTTCTTGACATTTTCCGAGGAGCGAGAAGAGATTTACTTGTGTCAGGAGAAGTGATATGAAGTATTAGTTTCTAAAAATGTCTTGACCTCAGTGAGATTGTCTGTCCTCAATTTTTGTGACACTTTGAGTAACGTGGAAGGACCCACGGCAGCATTTGTGAAGGAGTAAACATGGTGAAGTTTTTCATCACAGTCTGATTGTGCAGAGCACTTCGGGCGTGTGTGGCCCTGCTCAGATCAGGTTTTGAAGTGAGAGAGAACATATGTGGATTTCTTTCTGGTGTGCATCACAGATGGATTTTTATCTCCTTCTCCTTCTATCTATTTCAGTTTTATTCCAAAATAGAGACCTTTTTTTTTTTTTTTTTGCTGGCGTTTAAAAGTGCAGCACAAAGCAATAATTAAACGATTTGATTGATTGACTGGTTAAAAAATTGATTATTTGAAGACAGAAAAGTGGTTGGATGATTTCATTCTCGCCTCCTTCCCGGGGCATCAGACACTTCAGCTGAGGTCTGCGTTTGTTTAAGTTTTCCCTTGGATGCACCCATCCAGCCAGTCACGTCAGCCTCGGGACTGTGAGACCGACAACAGTGCTTCATGTGTGTTTCCTGTTTGTGTGTGTATGTGTGAGAGAGTGAGTGAGAAACAGAGACAGAAGAAGTCAGACAGAGAGGTCCCTGTGCTTCCTGTGTGTGTGTGTGTGTGTGTGTGTGTGTGTGTGTGTGTGTGTGTGTGTGTGTGTGTGTGTGTGTTTGGTGTGCAAATCAGAACATATCTGTATCCACCGCATGTTACTGTGGCTGTCTGGTCGAGATCTTGATTCGATGGAGCAAACCTGTCATGCAGCGAGTATGAAATCAGATGGATAAGCCAAGAAAGCGAAAGAGGGAGAGAGACATGCTCCTCTCTTCTCTCATGTGCCGCCTCTCATGTGACTCGCTGATTGATTCACAATTCTGAGTGCATAACTTGTAAATATAAATACATCTGAACTTACTGTACTACCACATATGGTTTATGATTCAACGTGTGCTGGTGGGCATAATGAACATAATGTGGAACTGACTGCCAATCCATATCAGTAACACCTTCCTTGTGACTAAAGCCAAAATATGTGACAAGACACGTGAGTGCGGCGTTTCTGAACACTGAAGAATAATCATTTTCACAGGTGAATTACAGTTTTTCCTGCTGAACTGACATGTTGAGTGTTTGTGTGTACGCCTGTTCAGCTGTGTAAATTTAGACTTACTTAACAAGTAAAGCAAATGGACCAAAAAAAAAAAAAAGGGAAGAGAGTTCTGCAGTGGTCCTCAAGGCAGATGTGATTAAATGCCACGAATTACTTGATATATTTAGCAGCACTCAAACAACAGCAGTATGAGAAATGTCAGCTCCGTTAACTTGAGGGCGCAGCAGTAACATGGAGCCTGTGATGCTGTCTTCAGCTGCTAATTTCTAACTTCCCATTTGAATGCATGATTCATTTTGACAGTGTGAATAACATCAAGAAAGCAGCTAATGTTTGATTAATCACGCATAAAAATAAATGTATTCTATATTGTTAGGTAAATGTAAATGATTTCTGTCTTCAGGTGTGAACATGCTGATAGCTTAGGTGCCAGAGGTTTTTATGTGTTCCATCTCATTTCATTTCATCAAAGCCTGCTGGGCTTTAATGAAATAGCTTCATTGTTTTTTTTTGTTTTTTTTGGAATCTAAATGGGAAATGGGTCCCAATCTGTGACAGTGTTTCAGGAAAAACTAAAGTAACAACCACTAAACGTTGTATGTTTTAGTTTTTGTACATATTGAACATGGCAAATTATTTAGAATGCAAATTCCAGCATGTACATTTTGTCTTAAGTCTCTGCACAAAGTGTCATTGCAATGTATATACTGTATATCTAACAATACTGTATAGTGCATATTGAGCTTTACATATTACATACACTGTGAAAGTGTACCAGATGTACTTGTACAGCAATACTGACACAAAGAGACACAAAAGAACAACTAAACGATGACACAAACAAATGAAAATAAAAACAAACAAACATACAAAAATGAAAAATTAAATATTGTTTATAATCAGAGTCAAAGTCACTTTTTCTTCCATTTCTTCGAATAGATGTTGGTTCATGTATCAGCTTAAAGGGAAGTCTCTTTTAAGAGGCCTCCTGATGGGGAACAGGCACTCAACGAAAGAGTAGAAATTTTTACTCTTGAATGTCAATGTCATTTATTTTGCAGCTGCAGCTCTAAATCTATTCTATTATCAAATGTAACTCAACGGACTTAATAGACGGAGGTCTAAGGTCAGAGTGTGCTGTATGTATAAAATTGCTTTAAGTAATGTATCACACTGTACGTTAATAATGTAATAATGTGCAACAAATGATGTCGTTTTCTTGCCCTGCTGCAGTATCCAGACAGTGAAGGGTGGGTCAGTGGGCAGAGTATCTGCAGCTTGGTCATTATTTATTTATTTTTTGTTTCTTTCCTTTTTAAAATAGCTGCATTTTATCCCATTCTTCACTCATGGTAATCAAATCTCGGTAAGATATATGAAGAGGAGATAGATATTTACACATCTGATAAAGGAACCACAGAAGAATTCTCCTGTCTCCCCTCAGGCTTTCCGTGTGAGTGTCTGTTACTTCCATGTCTTTGCCTTTTTTTTCTCTTTTTTTGATGTCATCTGAAGCTTTTATTTTGTAAAGAAACTGCAACAAAGAGATTATATCTGAATTTCAGTTTTTCAACCTTTGATCTCTATTTGATCACATCATTGTGAAACAGGGTTGCTGTATCAGCATGGGAAAGCTCATCTGACCATTATGACATATTCTCAGACTCAGTGTTGCCTTCCTGTTGTTGTTATTTTTTATAAATAAAAAAAAAAACATGCAACAAGGCTTAAAGGGGAACTTCACTGACTTTACACATCAAAGTCCGTTTACAGGTCTTTGGCAGTAATGCTGCATATACTGAAAATAAGTTGTTTAAAACCTTTTATGACTCCAGAGGGAGCTGTGAGAAGGCTGATAAGTTGCCTCAAGTGATGTCACTTGAGTCAGTGTTGGTTGACCAGACGTTAAAAAAAAAAGCGAAAGACGTGAGTTTACTAAACCTCTTCGGCCCACTCCTCATCTCTGCTTGAGGCTAGCAGCTCAAGGCTACATTAGCGCACCCAAATCTCTGATCTAAATGTCAGCGGCCATGTTGCATTGTGGGTAATGTCGGCATCAGGTTTTGACACAGAAGAAGACTGTGTGGAATTTCTGTGGTTCTGCTGCATTAATCCCTTTCTTTTAAACTTAACATTGTGAGTCCAGCAGTGTTAAATCAGCAGAGTGCTCTTTGAAGGGCACTCAACTACCTGCACACATATACAGTATATGAAAACACACACATACAAACACATCTACAGTATACGGACATACACACACATACAAACACATACAAACACATCTATGCATCACAGTGTCAATGTCCACATTCACACCTCCTCCTCCTCCTCTGCCTTTTTGTTCATCCTCTCAGGTGGAAAGAGCTCACGTTAGCTTCGTGTGCATGAGAAAACCTCCCCTCATCCACAAGTGATCAGACTGCCCTCCCTGCCTTTGCAGCTTGGCCAAAACTAGAGCGCCTTCTCTCTCTGTAATTATTCCTCTTCCTCGGAGGTAACTCTTTGTATTTTTATGACTCACCCTCCTCTCTCTTTTGCTCCGAATGTTTTATTCTCTGAATTCCCTCTGTCATCTACTTTATACTGAATTCAACTCTGTTTTTCTTTTTTTGTTTGTTTTTTTGCGATGGTAGGAGAAATGATGAGTGGAAAATGTGGCCAGCCCTGTTTCTGATGCAGAACCTACCGACTAGTAGAATACATAAGTTCAAAAGTAAACCATAGGGAAGAACAAACACACCTGGCTCTCTCTCTCTCTCTCTCTCTCTCTCTCTCTCTCTCTCTCTCTCTCTCTCTCTCTCTCTCTGTGTGATCAGGTTTCATTGCCAGCTGACAGTGTGATGAGACAGATATGCTGGTGAATGAAGGCCCTATTACAGGGTAATTAGAGAGGGAAGTGAAGGAGAAAGAGAAGAATCCAGGACAAAGGATAGTGTGAGGAAAGTTGTGAATGTTAACTCAGCGAGAACACCGCTCTCTCTGACTTTTAATGAGCACGAGGCCAAGAGCCGCAGAGAGAGTCATGATTTAGCACTTGAAAATGTAGTATCATTAGATTGTAAAGAAAACAGCTTTGTTAAGACCAGTGTCAACACAGACGCCTTGACTGACAGTGACCAGGCAAAGACTGTGATTTAGATTTACTGCAGTCGTTGAGTGAATCATAAATCATACAGTCACAGTCCTGATTAAACCAGTGAATTGAAGCCAGCACAAAATGCCAGTGGTATGATCACATTAGTTAATATTATTAAAACAATGTTGATGGTTGATCGTTTGAGTCATTTATTAAGCGAAGTTGCCAAACATTTGGTGCTTACAACTTCACAAATGTGAGAATGTTTCTGTGGTTTATATAGTCGTAAACTGATTATCTCTGTTTTAGTTTTATACGTCCTTCATTCTTAAATTAAGTTTTAATTTTAAGTATGACATAATAATCCTCTAATATTAAGCACTGTAAGTTATTATGTTTTTCTAGTGTGGAGATCTAACCTTAAACTCACACACAGTGTCCGTCATCCTCTGCTGTATTCAACAGGACCTCCTCAGTATACTCAACACCACTGTAAACATGTTGTACAGTAACACCATCCAGTCCAGCAGTCGTGCAATAAACACTAGCTCTCTATGCCTAACTTGTAAACACAGCTGTTGAGATTGTGTCAGACAGGAGTTGATTGAAACATGAAAAACATTTAAGGCTGAGATTTGCACTGGGTTGCATCATATTATAAAGATACATTTACGCTGTTTTGTGATGATTTTTGTTTTAAAAGTGTAACAGCTTTTTTTTTTTTTTTTTTATATCATAACAGCTCAGGTCTAAATTCTGAGTCTATTTTTTGCCAAAGCCTTAAATAACCCAAATTGCAAATTAGATTACCTGGAGGGACATGGCTTCCCTCAGAGGTGCTAGATTCTTAAATTCATCATCTGTGGGATCAGAGTGATGTGGACCAGTCACTGGAGCAAAGAGCTTTGCTGTTGTAACTGCAAATTAAACAGTATCCAGCTCATGTTGGGAGGTCCAGTCTCCTTGAAAGAAAAAACTGACTCACATGAGTCATAAAATTAACACACTTTTAGCCGGGAAGCTCATATGAAATGGATCCAGGTTGGTATTTAACATCATCTCTTGTTAATCCCTGCTCTCATAGAGCACAGTTTGCAGTCAGCAGCACACACTGTCTTGGCATCCGCTCCTAAATATGACTGACATCTGACCAGGGATTATCCCATTGCCCCAGTTTCACTGGGACTAGTGAGCAGAGAGCGCTGTGTCGTAAATAAGCTGCACAGACTACACAAAGACTAGAGAGTGGTTCTGTGTATGTGTAGGTTTGACTGTCTGAATCATTTCCTGTCCATGTATGTGTGTGTGTATGTTTGTGTGTGATCAAGCATGAATGTCTACACGCATTCACTGTAGTCTGTGTGAGCATATGTCAGTGATTGTGTGTGTGTGTGTGTGTGTGTGTGTGTGTGTGTGTGTGTGTGTGTGTGAGTCTACAGATGTAAGGATAAACAAAGTAGACATGACAAATTTATGTGCTCACCTATGACCTCGTGGGTTTTCTTTCCTGAAGTAACACAAATAACAAAAACCCCGGGTCAGTACATTGTAGAGCTGCGTGTTCTGTTTTGTGCAATAACAAACACTGCAGAGAGCCAAATTATTATGCTACCACTGTCGCCGCTCTATGAGAGAGAGACAAGACTTACATCCCTTAACCCAGACATTTTTTTCTAAATAATTTAACTGTGCTCAGCATTTTGAATATTATATGTACCAAACTCTGCGAGAGCACCCGAGCAGCAGCAAGGGTTCGTGGACTTAACTGATATCCCCCTAAATGGGTGGGAGAAACTAGGCCAGAACAAAGTACTCCCCCACACACACACACACACACACACACACACACACACAGGGACACACACACACTTAAATGCATTAACATCTGAACATTTATATGTTGATTTAATCTTGCAAATTACACAGTTGGCATGGCAAAGTACATTTGCATTTACTATAGATATACCACAGTCATCACTGCCGTAGCTACTTTGTTCATACTCTGTAGATTATTTAAATTCAGATTTGACACATACACACACACACACACACACACACACACACACACACACGAAGAGAGAGAGAGAGAGTCCATTTTGAAAGCCCAGTGAGTCTTGCAATGAATTGAATTTTACAAGGCTTAACTAAGTACTTCCTTTGACATATTAAAGTCCTTTAAAATACATCAGTAACACACACACACACAGACACACACGTAATGTTAGTGTAGAGGAACCCTACATTTTTAATACAAAATGTTGGTTGTGTTAAATGCTTCATGCTCTTTTTTTAGTGCTGTAAATCTTCTTGAGTATATTGTGGCTGGCCTTTCACTAACATCATCAGTAGTCCAGCAGGCAGGCCAGGACACCAGCAGACTGTGGGGAGAAGGGTGTGGTGGTGTGAGAGACCATCACTCCCGTTCCTTTCAGGCAGTAATAAATCCATCTAATCCTATTTAAAACTGACCTCCACAAAAGCATAAAATCATAAAATCTCATCAGCAGCTACCAGAAGGAAGGTGATGGGCACAGCAACATTCACCCGCACGGCCTCGTGAAACAGGCGGCGCGAGAGGCTTGGTGACATAAGGACTGCTCACAGGGGCTGTTGGTGAATTACTGCTTTGAAAAAGGTGGGAGGGGGTTCCTCTGTTATTTTAATGGCCATTTGCTTAAGACACATCCAGACTTGGGTGACTTTTACAGCGTTTGCCGTCCACTAATCACAGGGTTGGAGGTTTCACGCCCAGCTCCTCCTGGCTACATGTCGAAGGCCAGCACCTTGTATGGTAACCCGCTTCCATTGGTGTGTGTGTGTGTGTGTGTGTGTGTGTGAAAGAGTAAATGACAGGCAAATCGTAAAGTGCTATTTAAATGCAATAGTCATTTGTCCAAATGCTTAAAACATCCCTCTTGTGGTCATGACATTAATTACTGTCTTCTCTCAGAGGCAAAGGCGGAAGTAATCCTACATTATAACACTGCAGAGTTTCTTAGGGGGGAGGCTGGGATGGAGAGCTGGCTGTACAGATGTGTAAGACGTAGACGATTGCACCTCACATTCTGTCTCCTACCAAGAGTCAGCCATCTTTTAACCATGACGGTGATCTATGTCAAAGTGTCACACTTAGACATCAGATATCACAGTTATCCCACAGAAAATTCTCATATGAATTTGTCGTATGGGTCGTTCTGATTCACTGTAGTAAAAAATGTATGATATTTTGAATTGACTCACCCGTATGTGCAATCCAGAGTTTATACAGTGTTTTTATTCAGTGGCTTTTGTATCCCATCTGAAGGCAGCATTTGATTCAGATGGAAGATAATACATTTTTGGATAATGTTTTTCAATTGTCTATTGTTTTTTGTTTTCGTAGTGTAGAGTGCTGTTGTTATGTTCTGTTTGATTGAAAAGTATCCAACTAGTAGAAAAAAAAACTGTTTACACCAAGGACCAATTCCAGCCAGACTTCAATTCAAACACTTGATTAATATCAAACTTCACAGCATTTTTGTTCAAACACAGTGTTTTCACCATTTAAATCAACAGAAAACGCCGACTTTACAGAGAGAGGGCAGGAAGTCTGTGCATGTTTTCTGTTCATGTTTCTTTCATCATATATTTACATTGACGGGAAGAGCTGAGCACAGAAAAGTGACAAATCAAACTTTTAAGACTGAATGCAAAACTGTCAGTATCTGCCAATGTGCAGCTCCAGTCTAGTGCGCATTACCGCTGCTGCTTCCCCACCATTTACCTGACAACCCGCCGTCCTACCCCACCCCATACCCCCCTTCTCCCCCCTCTCCCCAGGGTCTCACCCCCTCTTCTTCTATTTTTCTCCTTCTCTTCCTTCTGTTTTCCTCCTCCACAGATCCGAGGGCCAACTGCTGAGAAGCAGCCTTTCTCTGACAGCAGGGGAGATGGCTGAAGGGAGAGAAGGAGGTGTAGAGCACAAATTACACAGATGGCCATACAGTATGTGTGTATGTTCGAGTGCATAAGAAATCTGACCTGTGTGTCTGTCTGTGTGTGTAGGAGAAGAAAGACCAGGTGGAGAACAGGGAGTCATGGGAAAGTCACACAGCCTCACTGGTGCTTTGGCCTTAATAACTCAATTCATTTCATTTTCACTTCAGCTGTTTTGAATTTTTGGGTATTTTTTAAGGGGTACATTTACGATACAGTTAAATAATTAGATTAGATGAGTGTAACCAACAAAAATAAAGCAATCGTGGTTTCATAGTATTAACTGAGGAGACTCAAATGCTGTTGTATAAAGATAAAAAAGAAACGGTACTTGAAAAATCACAAAGATCAGACGGTTGCACAGTCTTGGAATGACAATGAAAATAACTGAAGACTTCACCTGGAGATGTAGAGGAGTAATTCATCAGGATTCACCTGGACATAGAATATAGGGACTAATGAGATTGGTGATGTACTAAAACAGTTATACTGTGCCATACCAATGAAATGTCTAGGTTCTGATTGCTAGGATGCGTCCGATTAACTTTTAGTAGTCGTGTTTTCATTGTCTGACATTTTGTGTTATCAGTTGACACGGATGCCGCAGCATAGGCTAATAGCTGCTGAGAACAGTTCATGTTTGTCATGATTGAAAAAAATGTACTGATTTAAAAGCTGTTAGTCAGAGAACAACAGCCGGCAGGGAGGTGCTGATCTCAACCACTTGTTGCCTTTTTTGTGACAATTTTTCTATCACTATTTCTCATGGATATAGCTTGGTAGCCAGCCAGCTATTAATCCTGCCCACAATGCTGTGATTGCTGACTTGTTTTTTTGACCAGGGGAAATAACAACCAATGAGCATGGTATACCAGATCTCAGCTATGAATATCTGCCCAAAAAAAAAACAAAACAAACAGGAAACTGGGATTGTAAACAATGTTGTTTCCTTCAATGCCCATGGCAGCCTCACACCATGAACTGGTCTGTTGAATATTGATTCTCATGGAGTAATGAAAGCCAGCATTTTTCGAAAAGCTTCACAATAACTCCAAACAAATATTTCACTCCTGTTTTTTCTGTTGTTTCAAATGTGAGCAAATCTCTAACAAGCTAGTTGTTCATTAAAAAATGTATGATGACAGCAGCTGATACGTTTGTTAGCCTTGGTATTAAGACATGTTTCCACTACTTCAGAAAATCAAAGCAGTGTTCCCCATCTCAACTATTGATTTTTTTTTTTCATGCAGGCTGTTTTGTTTATGCTTGGCTCATAGTTGGATCCTTCAAGGAAGCAAAAAAAAAAGTAGCTTAGAGTTGAGGGAGATGGGAGATGACAGCAGCAGAGGGTGTTTTTGAAATAAAGAGTGTGGAAGGAAGAAAGATATAGAGGCACAGACAGAGAGCTCGAATATGAAACAAAGAGGACAAAATGTGAGCGAAGGAAAAAAAACATACATGAAGAGAGAGATAGAGAGAGATACTCTGCATACAAAACACAAAAAAAAACTACAGAGAGGCGCTTGTTATCTCTCTGTAGCGGGTACAAACACAGCACCTCCAGGTCGTCTGAGAAGTTCCTGTGTCGGGAGACAACAGGATGGACATATATGGCTGTTCATTTCCAGATGTCAGGCTTAATTTCCCTCCGTGCCAGTCAACACTGTGCCTTTCTTTTCTCTCTTCCCATCTTCTTCTACCTTTTCCCCGTCCTTCCTCCTTCCTCAGGAAACACCACTGACCTGTCGGCTACAATTAGTACTCCTTCACATCAACATCTAATATCCTGCACTGGAAGGAATTTAGCGCGTATTATACCACTAGAAGCTATTTACTGTTATAATTAGAGAGCCATAGAGGGGATTAAGCCACAGTTCATCCTATAAATGATTGCCGATTGTCCCCAGTAAGTAATCAGGGTCGTAAGGTCTTTCAAATGAATGGTCTAATAAGCTTGGTGAGGATTGTACGCTTCCGCAGTGTGAAGAGAAGAAAATGGTTCTTAGGCTACACCGAGCAGCTAAAAATCAGTGAGCTTCCAAAATCATGCATAGATGCTACAACGGTGTCAAAAGAGGATGAGCTTCTGCGAGGTTTATCTCTACACTCACTTTTCTCTCAGTTTAGACGTTGTTGATTACAAATGTGTAGCTACCAAGGCTCTTTTTTGCCAACCTGTTTTGGCCCTTGAAGGAAATAGAACATGTCAGCATTATGGTAGCATGGTGTAAGCGCTGCATAAGCAACCATCTGTCCGGTTCATCCAGACTCTGAGTCAGTGCTGTTGTGTAATCCACGTGGGAGAAAAGAAGACAGCAAACATCAGGAAAATCATCTTTTATGATCATTTGTCAAGATTTAAGTATCAGTTGTAACTGTGCTCCGTAACAGCTTTTTTTTTTTATTTGCAACTGTTCAGCATCTGTTATTCATGTATTTTAATGTCCTATGCTTTACATCATATTTCCATCAGCCTCAGCTGTACTTTTGCTAACTTCTACTAATTAGCAAATATGATACTAAGATGGTGAACATGGTAAAAATTATAGGCTTACCTGTTAAACATCAACACATTAGCATTGTAAACCTGAGTATGTTATGATTGGGTTGTTATATTTAACACTTGTTTGGAGCGAATGGTAGTAATACTTGCTTAACATCACATGAACCTTTATTTATTCCAGTCAGACAGAAACTGTTCCTGAAGTTGTTGCTGCTTTATTTATTTTACTAGAAGGATTCAACACCAACACAACACCATCTGATTGTGAGAAGTCAAGTTGTTGTTTTTTTTTGGTATTCTGACAAACACATGCATTGACTGGTTAGTCCCACACTTTATACTTTATACCTTGTTCAATTCCCCTCAGAGACTCAATGGGAAATCTTTTTTGTGTACCTGGTTGATAACACAATGTAGAGGATGTAAATTAGTCTATTGTTATCGAACTACTGTATCTCATAAACATTTGTAGGTAAAGTGTACACATTATGTTTTATGGTAAAATTGGATTCTTGTGGGTTTTTTTTGCATCAATGTGATGTAGTACTTTGGTTTTTCAATTTTTTGCTCCATTAGCCAAAAACAGGTTATTTTAGTCATTAACAATTTCTCAATTGTTGATTTTCGAGAAACTGTATAATATTATCATATATTTTATATTGATTGCAACATAAAATTGCAACCAATATGCCATGATATAGGATTTTTGTATATCTCCACGTTTTTTATATTCCCCTAGCAGCACTATACTGTTTATGTTAAGATAGGAAAACAGGTAATTCGAGGAGGAAAGAAAGAAAAACCTTGTATGGGTCTATTGTGAACTTATTATGGAACAACATGGCCATGAGCACAGAATAATGAATTAAGTGGGACATTGTTTTAGAGAAAACCTGTCTCCTCAGTGTGAATGTGAAAACATTTAGTTTTATGAGTGGATCATCATCTGTCATTTAACGATATTTTTGTTTCATTCCAGATGATAGCAAACTGTTATGGTTGGTTCAGGGTTGAAACCCATAACAGTTAAGTATTATATATTATTGCAAAAAGTAGACTTCAATAATAGTAATACATTAAACTAGAAGGCTTGTATTATTGCTGCTACTATGTCTTGGAGACATAAAATACCCAGGTTTGCTTGGTATTTAAATCCTACGTCACAGACACTACTGGTGACTCATTTAGTCAAATGCTTAAACACAAGGTCCAAAACTTCAAACTAAGTATTACTGCCACAGTATCTATGTGATTATGTGTAACATGGAGGGATGGTGTCTGTCTCCTCCGTCATTCATAGATGCTGATAAATCTAGTTATTGCCTACTGATGCCAACTTTCTTTACATTTTTAATCAAATGTGTTTATATTAGTCCAAAGTGATACACATTTTCCTCTCTCTCTCTCTCTCTCTCTCTGTCTCTCTCTCTCTCTCTCTCTCTCTCTCTCTGGCTTGCCTGTTTTACTCCTCAGCAGGGAGAAAACACAGACAGCTGACAGATTCGTTAGAATACAAGCCTCTAATTAGGGAAATCAACTATTCATGTCACTCACTGAGGACACTGTTGTTAGTGCTGCACATAAGAAAAACAGAGGCCTTATCTGCCATTGACAGAGGGCCCTGTAGATGAATAAATAAATATATTCACTATCTATTACAGAAACAGCTATTTTTTTGCCTGTCAATCACAGGTGCTCATCATTACAGCCTACAAACCTGCTCTCCACTGCTGTGGAAAGTTCCACACATGAACAGTAGACCACATTTCTGATGTAGTATGAATTGGAGTAGAAGTATGAACATTTGAATAATATGACGTGCCCTATGAAAATTCATCACTGTCATTCAGATTGCACTGCCTCTGGGCTGCATTAGGCGCCGTGTGAGCACTAAAGAGACACAGCGGTAAGCGGGACTGACAGGCACACTCAGCACAGGTCACAGCTTGTTTTTATTTTGAATTCAAACCAAGAGAAGAGGGACGAGGATGCACACTGATAAATTACACCAGGTATCGCTACATATTAACTGACGACATCACAATATCTCATAAAAGCGCTCTTGACAATGGATCCAACATTACAAAATGAAAAAAACTAACAAAAAAAAACAGTACAGGAACAAAACTTGGCTGCAGTTGAAGCCCATCTATAAACATAAGGAAACACAGCGGAAAATAAAGAGTTTTGGTGAGGGACGGTGGTATGCACAGTATTTCCTTCCCCATCTGCAACACTGTGTTTAATGGAGCTACAAGACTGGCAGTTGAAGCAATATGTAAGTAACTTGCATGGAGGAATTGTCGGCCTGTAAAAAAATAAATAACTAAATAAAAAAGAAAACAAAAAACCTCTTAATAAAAGCTACTACAATGCATATACACAAAAAACTAGCCTGAATGCACAGTTCTATGTACAGCTTGGGTCACTGGGGGGGGGATTTAAAATGTATAGCACAGCACATTGAAAATGTCACCGAATGTGAGCTATCAAACAGCCATGATGGAAAAATTCATTCAATCCACTCGGGATGTGTCGTGGATGTGGACATTGGCATTACGCCTTCCTCAGAGCTGAACTTTTGTATTTAAAAATGTATTACAGCAATACAAGACCATACTGACGTATTTTGGGTTGGAATATGACGTGTGTGTGTGTGTGTGTGTGTGTGTGTGTGTGTGTGTGTGTGTGTGTGTGTGTGTGTGTGTGTGTGTGTGGGGTGACTGACAGATGTGCCTAAGGTTATGCAGCTCATGGCAAGAAAGAAAAGGAGCTGTGAATGAATATACAGTAACTGCAGTATACACACTTGGAAAAAAACAAAAAGACTCCAAAGTCCAAAGAATCTCACAGAGAGGAAGCGTGAAATTCAGCATTTGACTCGTGCCTTTGTACAAAGAGTTGCCTGGTAATCACATACAAAACATCCATACATTACAGTAAAAAATAAATATATCATGACCATCAATAATAATAAATGAGAGGAGGGTAACAAGAGAGCAGACCGTGTGTTTGTGTGTGTGTGTTTGTATATGTGAGTGTGTATCAGCAGTTGATGATATTCCCGAGAGCAAAAGATCAATGGGAAATGCTCCTCGATAAGAGAAAAGAGCATAGAAATGGGCAGACAGGGTAAATCAGAATATGGCCTAGCGTGTGCTTGTGTTTTCATGTCTGCATGCATGTTTTCACTCTATATTGGCATTAAATATGTAGCTGCTGTGTTAATGTGCATCTCTTTTGTCTAGTTTTCTACATATTCTCCTACGTGTTTGTGTGCGTGTATGTGTGTGTGTGTGTGTGTGTGTCTGTCTACACCTGCCTGTGTCTGTATGTGTTTCTTCATGTCTGCGTGTGTGTTTACAACATCCTTTAACCCTTCAGCTAACTCAGTGGCCCTCACTGCTGGGGGGTTTAGTGTCATGCTGCTGCTGCTGCTGCTGCTGCTGCTGCTGCCCCCCAACCCCTCCAGGAAGCCAGGGGGAGACAGAGTGCGAGGTGGTCTGCTTGGCCATGCTGTAGTGGCTGATCACTGTGTAGAAACGGCCCCTCGAGTTGGCATCCTGGGCAGCGTAGTACGCCTCCAGAGAGGCTGGGATACACCGCTTGTGCTGTGACAGAGAAAGAGAAGAGTGAGGTTCAGAACATTTTGTTAAAGGTGCTACACCTAGCATCTTTTTATTACCTATTATCAAGATAGGACAGTTCCACTGAACAATTTTTAAAGCACTGAATGATTTGAGGAAAATATCTAAATACAGATGTTCTGACAAAAAATGCAATTCTGACTTAAATTGTAATTATTTTCCATGACTTAAAAAACAAGTCTGTTGGTGGGGTATACATCGTTTTGAACCATATTTGTTAGTTGTTAGTATAAGTAGTGTAAGTACAATCACAAGCTTATCTTGTTTCTACATTCACAGAATCTGATAAAACTATGCTGTTGTTGTTTTCAAATGTTCAGTTTTTAAATAACATTTCTTGTTTCAAACCTTTTCACATTGTTTCTTTTAACCACTACCGTTACACCACCACCTGTTTATTATTATTGCCATGCCAATAAAGGTCCTCTAACCTTAATAAAGTAGGCTACTTAATTTATCACGTCATGCAGAACGCATTAATCAGAAAATACACAAGATTGATTTTTTTTTTTTGGCACATAATTAAGGTTAATTTACTACAACTGAGCAATCTTCCACTGACCACTTAAACGATTGCTCGCTACAGGTTGTTAAAAACTGTTAATTAGGTATAATTATGTTCCAATTAAAATCAGCGCTCTTGCCATTTGAAAATTGCATTCATTCAATTCACAGTTTTGATATAAAAAATATTAATTGTGCAGTTATACCATTTTGTTGTAAAGGAAAAAAAACCACCAATCATAATGTAAAATATACGGTAAGCCTACATAAGTTCAGCTAATTTCAACTACAATGTGCACTAAACAGCAGAGAAAGGAAACTGATAAACGGCTTATTTCTTCATCTTTCAGACTTTTTAGAGTATAAGTAACTGTCTGAGTTTGATGTTTTGTGTGTGAATAGCCAACTCAGTCTGTGAGGTTTAACCATGTTTGAAAAAATCGCTTTATCTCACTAAACAGTCAACATGGTTCCCATTAAATGGAACAACAGAAAAAGAAGTGGAACTGATTTTCTATATAATTCAGATACACCTGACACAGCACGTTGAATTACCCTTAAATACTACATGTTGCAGCTGAATAGTCTCTTGAAGCAAGAAAAAAAAAACACAGCGAAAAGAATTTTCATCAGTGACGCTAAATATTGACTTGAGACCAAAAATGTCTCACAAGAAATTCAGGTAATGGACTCTGAATAGCTTTGAAAAGAAGAGAAGAAAAAAACACTGTTTACTGTCCCCATAAATAACAGCCTCAAACCAATAATCTGGATGAGTGGGAGTAGTAAAGAGGAAGAAGAAGCCACTTACAGTATATAGCTGAAGCTGATAGCACAGCTCTGTGTAGTAACATATAGAGGAGAATGGAGCCCATAATGCTATAATGGAGTGTATTAGCATATTTTGAGCCCATGTATATTCTTAAGTCTGTATATATCTCCAACCTTATGTGTCATTGTGTAGTGTATGTGCGTGCAGGTGAATGCACACGTTGTTCTATTGACACTTTTTGCACCTGGTGCGCATGCATGTGGCACTGCTAATAATACCTCTGCAGACTGCAGTCTGAGCCCCTGCAGAGTTTGTGAGCCTGTGACTAGATTTATTCCGCCTAAAAGACCAGATTTGACCAGAAACACAGACTTCCAAGGTGACCTCTCACAAAGTACTGCGAAACTTATAAGTGCAGTGCAGGGGTAATCTGTAAGTACCGGAGAGGAGAGGAGAAGCTGGAGAAGACGGTAAAACTTAAAAGATTTAACTGTAACACAGTACATTTCTGAGCAGGAGATTTTTGGATGAGGATGGCTGTATGTGACATTTCAGGAGTTATCCATAATGTGGTACTAATTATTGTAAAATAGGGAATTAAGACTAATTTGTGTAATTTTCATCTAATAGTCAACATAGCTAATGACATATGTGATCGCTCTCAATGCTCAATGGAGTCTCTTTCTTCAGCTTCTGTGTCAAGAAACAAAAGCGTCGAATTACACTTGATTACACTGGTCATGACAAAACCACTGATACCATTGATTGATGACTGATAATCCTCGTTAGCCTCTTCCTGTATCCTGACCTCACAAATTAATAAAAGTAGGGCAGGAGCTTTTTTTTTTTTTTTCTCCCGTAGGAGACTGGGTGGTGAACTCATCCTAATAGGAGGAAAGTAGAAAAGGAGATCGTGAAGGGCAGAGAGGATTCAGTGTGTTGCACAAGGACATAGCGAGGTGAATATTTGGCAAAATGGCTGACTGAATTTAGTGGTGAATCGAATAATCAATAGATCAGTTACTGAAGTGACACAAACTAATGTTAACTGATTAAAGGTCCCATATTCTACTCATGTCCTGTTTTTTATTTGAAGTGGATATGTTTGTGGTTTTAAGAACCAAAAACCATCTCAGTGTAGATTTACATCTCCTCTCTCAGGCTTCTCTCTGAGCTCTAGTAACAACAGGTCGGCGAGCCAACTATCTAATTGGCTGACTTGATTGTTTTCTGAGTTATGTAATAAAAATATAGCAGATTTCAGGTTAACACTCAGAGAAACCAAATCCTGCAAGGTTGGAGAGTGGGTCCAGGTGGGCGGGGCTTGGGCATGTCTGAGAGCAGAGACTCTGCTTTGTTGTGACATCACAAAGTTACAGAAGTCCTGAATGCTTGTTTTTATGCTCGGTTTCTGAATACAGGCTGTGTGCATTTCTCTGTATTAATATAGAACCTAGACCTGCTTTATAATCAAAGAAGAAACTGACATCCATCTTAATACAATATGGGCTCTTTTAGTCACTTCTCAATCAAAATACAGATTTGCTGCTTTTGTCTGTTTTTACATCACTGATAGTTGAAAATCTTTTGGATTTGACTGTTGGTGTGATAACACGAGTACCTTGGGCTGGTGGACATTATTGGCTGTGTACTGTTTCACATTTCACATACATTGATTTATTTGTAGCGGCCCACCACAATATCAACATTGAACACTCCATATTGATTTTCTTTTCATTTTTTTTTTGTATTTCAAATGGGTAAAATGTTATTTCATGTGTGCAGCGCATTGATTGCTCAGCCCCCCCTTGCCCTGCTCTCTCTCTGTATCTCTCTCACACACACACACAAGCTCATTGACAATGGACCTGTCTGTCAAAATCAGACTGGCTACAAGGTGCACCGGGAGAAATCCCACTGCTTTGGTGAACTGGTGGAGTGTCAAAAAATCCATAAACTTTTTGCTGTCCCTGTCTGTCTCTTTCTCGGCCCTCTCTGTGTGCCTGTCATTCATGTGCTAGGGCTTGTCTCACAAGCCAATGTAATCAACCCTCACCAAACTTGCTCGCATCAGTGAGGGTTTTTCTTTGTTTCACACAATGTGAAGCAATGGAGCTGTATATATTGTTCAGTTATTTATTTGTCACAAAGTAATTGGCAATTAAAACATTTGCAGTGGAGAAGCTTATATACTATTTGATTTAACAAGCAACTGTTTATATTAATGTATACCATTAACATGAACAGTAGCACATACAGTAATCACTAGTTACAGACCTATTTAATTGTGAAGAGGCTATCTCATGACCCACTGCACTGTTAACCACCTGTCTATCTCAGGGCTGTGGAGTGATGTGTTGTAACACTAGAAAATGAAATAAAGGCCAATTATGGCTGTTACCTTATAAATGAATCCATCTGGGCAGGCATGGTCATAGGTGAAGGCTTTATAAACCACCAGGAACACAATGCAGGCGAGGAAGGCCAGGGCCAGGATGATCAGGATCGTCACCTGCAGGGAGGACAAACACTGGTCAGTGTGTGTGTGCGCCACAGCAATAAAAAAGTGTTTTGAGTGTATGGTTTATACTGTATATGTGAGACGGGGTTAGGGTTAGACAGTGAGAAAGATGGAGTGTGTGCACTAGTGTGTGTCTGTGTGTGCGTGTGTGTGTGTAATCATAATAAATGGTAAGATGCTGCTGACTGAGGTCAATGGCTCCTCGAGGCAAGGTGTTCCTGTTGAGTTACATGATGAATGACTCAGGTCACTGTTAAAACTGCTTTGTTTCCACGGACACAGCCGCCTCAGTTTGGATAAAAATAAGGCACCAAGTCAGTAGCATATGAGAATAAAATTACTCCACTGTTTACCTGTGTGCTTGTTTTCTATTTTTACATTACATACCTGGACACAGATCAATTCATTCATAAAATCGTTAATTTCATTATTTATTTCATTATTTAATATGAGGTTCCTTCCTCATTAAATTACCAATGTCCTGCAGAAGTGAAAGAACAAAGTAGTCTCAGTACAGCTACTGCAGACCTGTCTCAGCTTTCCTAAAATCTTCCTGTAATCCTCAATGATATCACCTCCTGTTACGCAGATGGTGAAATTTTGTCATATGACCTGAGCTCAATATGCAGAACTTAATTATAACAAGCTGTGTTTCCATAAAGGTCTATCAAAGTAGGACTGGGCAAGAATTAATTTGTCTATCAATTTTCAGTGGACTATTATTATTCATTCATTACATTGATTTGACAGACGCTTCTGTCCAAAGCAACTGAAATGTCTGAGTTTTACTTTGATGATGATTTCAGTTGTGGGTATTTTGTTTTTGAATCAGCTCTCATGAATCAACCAGTGTAGCTCCTGCCATCAAACCTGTGCTGACTGTCGGTGCTCTCCAGTCAGCAAGAGAAATCAATTACAACCTTCATCTACTTTCTGAATGTTTCCAGCTGTTTACAGCCAGAAGCATAAAAAAGAGAGGGGGGGCACTTCTTTTTCTCACTGGTGGTGAACAGATTTATGAATCGCATTTTCTGACACTGCAAGCAGCTCTGAGGCACTCAAGTGTGCAAATTAAGCCATTCAATAGCTGGTCTAAACAAAATATATAATTTAGGAAAAAAAAAACTGGAACAAACTAAAATGTTCTGGTCAGTTTCCACAACAATGAACTATGAAATGTTATCAGCGTTTGCTTGGACAAGCATTTGTACAGAATCAAAATACATGCAGTGTGAAAAAATGCTTAATAGTAAGCAAAAGCAGAGCTAATCTAAAATGATGGAAATAATACATTTATTCCTGCATATTGATGTCTCTGTGTAGTTTGAGGTGTGAAATATTTATTTCCCTGGCAGGCTAGACAATGTCATATAAAGCTGATTAACATATAAAAGGATTTGCTTCCTCCTACCTTTGACTTGACAACATGATCGGGTGCTTCTAAGCCAGCATTTAATTAGAATTATGTAAATGAAGTGCAAAGGATAGCTGTGTTTAAAAATGGTATTGTCTGCCAAGCCATAAATGCCACCATTGGTAGCCTATGTGTGTGTGTGGAGCGGGCATATGCCTGCATGAATGTGTCTTTAAAATGCCACTAAAAAGTCAGATTTACCCCAGTGAGTGAGTTGAAAATAGAACCTTCTGTAATGGGTGAATATCTCTAATTTCCTGTTTTCATGTCTAGTCAGAGACCGGCATTAAAGCCATCAGCAATTTCCTGCTCTCTATACGATCTGTCACAGCGAGACGTCAGAGCAATTACACGTGGGTGTGATCATCAGTCTCCATCAGCGTTATGGGGGTGGACAGGGACTCGCAAGTTAAGTGACTGTTTACTTGGTGTCAACTGGGGGACACGACTCTCAGCCTTGGTTGCCGCTGACACTCTTGGTAAATTACATCTCCCACATCACACACTGCGATACATTAAGGGGACACATCTTAAAGTCACGGCGATCCGCCTTTTGGAGCGGCAACAGACGTGGAATGACTGATTAAGACCCACCCTGACCCCCAATTGAATAGTGGAGTACATGAAATGGCTTATTAAGAAGAGGGATTACTGTAAAGCTCCTCATATCATGGAGCGAGCAATGAGAGTGTTCTGTGCATGGAGAGACCCAACTTTGCTCAGACACTTTGAAACATGAAATGAAGACTGCAGTCGCTAATAACTGAGGAGATTTGCTCTGTTGCTCAACTAAAATGGAGGAAATTTGTCTCCATATATGCATTTGAATGATTTATCAGACACTGAGATAGTCATTCAGCAGATTGCTTACTGAATGAAACCGCTGCCTACAGAATATGTGGTCCAGCCGCTCTTTAATGATACTTAATATTGGGTTATGACATTGCACATACACATGCACATTAAACAGATTAGTGGGATGAACACACTGTCATGGAGAGTATGGCCTGTGTTAACATTCAATGATTCAACACAGCAGTAGCAGCAGTCGGAGCAACAGTTCAAGCCAGAACATACCCTCTATAATAGAAATGATCGCTCTGAAATCCCTGTTGATGCAGCTGCAGCCATGTGGTGTACAAATCCATTAAAAATCTATCCTGACCTTTCTCCATTATTTATAATCTGGCTGAACTCCGCAGTAAACCTTAGGAGGTCGTCAGGGCAACACCACAGCTCGAGGATGAAGATTCCCTCCATGCATGAAGTGGATTCATACTTTTAGCTGCCGGTGTCTGCTGGCCTGATGCAATATTCCTCTATGATAAGATAACACTCTTACACTTATTTACCTGATATCAGCTGAAGCTGTGCCAAGGGTGTGGTCACAGAATAGAACAAAATAGAGCAGAAAAAAGCTTT
This sequence comes from Seriola lalandi dorsalis, assembly GCF_002814215.2. Classification (NCBI taxonomy): domain Eukaryota; kingdom Metazoa; phylum Chordata; class Actinopteri; order Carangiformes; family Carangidae; genus Seriola; species Seriola lalandi. The sequence continues at coordinate 641,552 of NW_019525445.1, read as the reverse complement.
GCAGGTCAATATGAGGCCCTGATATTTCCCTACATGGCAGTTTCTCCCACTCACATCACCATCATCCCATTTTCGATGTGGCTGTTGTGTCATTAGTGCTGCAGTATGTGCCATCCTACACCACTATCGCCACCAACACAACCATCATCCTGTGTTCTGTGCGCCACAGATAACAGACAGGCGTTTGTTTTTCTTGGATGCAGGTAGGCACGCAGCAAGCGGCTATAATTTGGACAAAGAACAACGTGTCCTTAACAAGGATTGGCTCCATCAGGAGAGATTGGATTGACTGCATGGCAGGTGACTGTGCCCGCTGGGCTTTAATCGTTTCCCCGAATCCACCCAGGGTCGATAGAAACCCCATGTGTCTCTTCACATGCATAAAAAAAAACATCATTTTTTCCCATTCATTTTTTTTGGGGCTTTTATTCAAAAAAATGCATTTTCACCACCACTGCCAAATGAAATTGGAACTGACAAATTAAAACTTGAAAGCAAAATTAAAACTGAACACAGATAAAACTTGAAAAGACGGACACATCTCGTAGCCTTTTTATATTACACTGTGAAGTGAAACCTCACAGGTTCAATGTTCCTTGTGCAGCAGTACTTTATTTTATTTAACAGGTAGTTAACTTTGATATGAAAGAATCTCATTAAATAAATTGATAATAACGATCACAAAGATCTCATCTTTGAAACAAAATGAGGTGGCACCCTAAAGACAACGTAAAGGAAAAGTTTAGGACATTTTATACACTTTGTTGCTGAGTTGCCCACCCTGGGGCAAATCACATATATTGTCAGTTTTTGAAGTGAAAAGAGGAACACAAGCCCTGCACCAAACAGACATTAAAAATGACCCCTTCTTCAAATGTTAATGCACTGTTACTTTTTATGTCATGAACTTGGAAAAATAAAATTATCAGTAACAGTAGTGGCATGTGCAAAAGTTTAGGCTAAGTCAGATAAGGAGCTACTTTGCAGCATCTGCCAGGTAATGAGTGGAGACTCCAGGATATACAATTAGTCCCAACCAAGAAATAGTCAGGTACATGACCCCATAGGAAATGTCATTTTTAAACTATGTGTTCTGCGTGGATCAAAAGAAAGCTTAAAGGTGCTGTTAGGCAGATTTTGTCACCTTTGAACAGACTAGACAGACAGGCTAGCAGTTTCCTCCTGATTCCATTCCTTATGCTAAGCTAAGTTAGCCGGTAGTTTCATATTTAATGCAAAGAAAAGCGAGTGGTGTATATCTCTGCAAAACAGTGAACTAGTACATCTCCCAAATTTTTCCTTTAACATTTTGTTGAAAATAAAATGCTATCTACTTTGAGCTATAAAACTCCAAATTGAACTATATGCTACTGTTTTGATACATACGATTTTCCCTGTCTTTTGTTCTTGCATCACAGAGTCCTATCAGTGAAACAACAGGCAGGTGCAGCTGCAGACAGCTCTGTATTATGGAGAAAGACAAACAATCAAACCGGATTACTGAAGATCCAGTAGGATTGTTCCTCTGCTCCCCTGCTTTCTCATCTCTGACTGCAGATTAAGCATCTACACCTATTGTTTATGTTTACCCACATTTTTCATAGCACACACCACAATTTTGCTTATGCCTTTGGACATAGAAAAGAAAACCCTGCTTCATACAGTATATGTCTCATTTCCACGAAATACATTTCCCTTTAATTATTTATTGCTGTGCACGGTGCATCATGAGTTCAGAGGCAGTCTCCTGAATGGAGATCCTGTTTCACAGCCTATTTCACCACAGTACAACATATGATTTCTCTCCTGTTTTTATTTTTTTTTTCATAACACCATGTTATGTTAGCTTGCACCACACCACCCACACTCTCACTGCTGGAACTTGACAGGCCATATGGGGGAGCAGACACCTCCTCAGATTCACTCGAGGAAAAGAGGAGAATATGTAAGTGTGTGTGTGTGTCTGCAAGATAGAGAGAGAGAGAAAAAAGAAGATAGGGGAGAGGTGGGTGTGTGACAAGGAGAGGGATGTGAGAGAAAAATGACGCTGATAAAAACAGATAACGGAGCGACAGAGGGAGCAAAGTGAGAAATAAAGGAGGAGATGACAGAGATAATAAAGCAGTGAGCAAAAAGGCAGACAGAGAGCAAATGATAGAGATCCAGGGGCAGATGGAGAATCTCGTTGCCTCTCTTGGTAGCAGGTGGCGCAGACAGACAGACGGACAGACAGACAGACAGAGAGGCAGGCAGGCAGGCAGGTGGGCAGCAAACACAGTGGGATATCAGTTGATGCATCAATCAATACCACCACTAAAAGCATAAACAACTATTTTTCATTCATCTTCCTCTTACCCCTCTGACACCTTCTCGGTAGCAGCACAAAGGAGGCTCAGCTCCCTGTTTTTTTTCATGGATATATCCTGCTCTTTTGTGTTCTCTGCAGCGTGCAAGATATGCTGAGCTACGTGCATAAAAAGAGCTATTAATATCAAATGTGAAAAGTTAGTCTTTTAGATATTAAATACATTTTATCTCGGCTGTAATAATCTGTAATGCCCTCCGGGCAAGTTTGTTGATTAATGAAATTAATGAACTTCTTGACAGGTTGAGCCAGAGCGGAGAGAAAGCCTCCCCTTAAGAAAATAAATTTAAAAAGCTTAAAGGTCAGATTGCAGCAAAAAGCCAATGCATGTTCACCAGATTTTCACATCCAACAGTAAAAGGACAAATGAGTCTCAAACCCTCAGAAAATGGTGAAATGACTTAATATCCGTCTATAGACCAAATTCCTGATTCAAATTTCACTTACCCTCCTTCCTGTAGTTGTGTGCACACAGTTTTGCTGTTGGGTGTGGTATTATTACCAATATTACAAGTGCACACACACATAATGTGGTTTAGATGATATCATAACTGTTGGCTTGTTTACAACCTGTCTGATCACCTGAACAATTGAGTGTCCTCCTCCAAATGACCACTTATTCACAATGTGGCTACGTTTTATTACAACAGATAAAAACACACCACAAAAACAAGTTGAAATGGATTTGGTTTTGGAGAGTTTCTCTGTCCTATCCTTGTAAATTGCATGTGTTTTGGGTTTTGGGACTACATTGAACTTGTAGGTATTTTTCTCTCCCTTCTCTGTAAAGTGTTTCAGCTCGTGCAGGAATCAGGAGCTGTCCAGCCTGGGGTACGTCCTGCAGCAACTCACACTAGCTCGAAGCCTCAGTGTGAGAGCAGCAGTCGACCAGAAGCTCGTTCATGCACTGACTGACGTCTATGAGCTCCCCTCCCCTGACTTTGGCCCTCTCTGATTCGTTAGACCGGTGAGGCTCGCTCAAAAACTTCTATATCTCTGTGCTGCTGCTGGGCTGCTCAGTGAGCCTGGGTCTTTGATGTACCTCTGCACATTCAGATATGTTTTGGAGCAAATTTCAACTGAAGAATATTAGAAAAAAAGCTACACACTGCAGCTTTAATATAAACGATTATGTCAGACATCAAATTGTTCATACAGCTCAGCTCAGAACATTAAAATGCAGATTTAAGTAAAAACATTCTTCATTCATCCCCTCTGGGAACATACCAACCAGTGTAGCCTCAAGATTCAGCAGTGTGGATGGAAATGTGTCCTGCTGAAGTCTCTAACCGAGACACTGAGCCTTCACCAATATGTCACATGTATAAGCGTTTAAGTCAGGGATCAGCAAGCTATATAAACTTGTAAATGAAATACCCTCTTATCCTCTTAAGGCAGTTTTGCACTGTTGAAATTAATGAAGTGGGTCGCAGGATACCTGTTAGGGCAAGTGAGTGGAAACAAGGACCGATAACTGAAAGGTCACAGGTTTGATCCCTGTGTGTCCTTGAGCCAAACACAGAGCCCCTACCTACTCTGTCACTGTACATGGAATATAAATGTGCAGGTTATGGATGAGGGCATTATGTAAATGATGACAGAAAAAAAATAAATGGAGTATTGCATTAACGCCTCAGGGCTGCTTGGTGATGTTTGAAAATCAGGAACTAAAGTAGTTTGGCAAACGACAGCGGTGGGCATTCTGGCTCTGAACCAGCTTTTTAAATCTTGTGGTTTTTGCAGTGGTCGATGAAGCATCTGGTTCCTTCAAGTAAAAGTAGTGTGAAAACCATCCACTATGACAAAAAAATTCTGCATCTATTATATCAGGAAAATGTACTTTAATGTATTAAAGTGAAAGTACTTTTTCTGGGACTGATATATCTTTATATATTACATTATTAATACTGGTTCATTAATGTATAAGCAGCATTTTCCTGTTGTAGCTGGTGGAGCTGGAGCTAGGTCTAACTACTTTACATGCATGCAAGTAGTTTAGTCCAGTG
>NW_019525445.1:617109-637161 GCF_002814215.2 Seriola lalandi dorsalis | reverse complement strand
CCCCGAAATCTGCAGGGTAGCACGATGCATAATGGGGTAGGATGTTTTAATTATTGATGATAGATTCTTTTCTGTAATCCTTACCTCTTTCAAATGAAATACTAATTGACCTATTTAGGCTGTGAATACTTATCTAAATGAAATCATCTGAAAAGTTTATGGAGTGATCTCTCTTGTGGAACGTCTGAAATGTGACAACAGGCCTAATATATGTGTTGTTAATGTAAAATCTAACATGAAAGGTAACTGGTAACTGCAGCTGTTGTAAAAATGTAGTGAAATTAAAAGTAAATATCATTTCCCTCTGGGTTGTACACTTGCGTTCAGGCACGAGCAAGATCCAAGAGAGAGAGAAAAAAAAACACCTTTTTTCTACAATGATATTTCTAGCAGGGGGCAGCACAATGGAGCACGACACTTTGGTGTATTTGAGAGGAGCACACTTTTTTCATTGATCTTCCTCCAAAATGCTTTTTGCAGTGGCGCCTGCTAACCGTGTGTGCTGTCTTTCCTCCCGGAGCGTCTCAGTGCAGAGATTCTTTGTTTTTAGCCAGTGGAACAAAGACAACTCTCAAAGCAGAGAGCGTTCGGGGAGCCGGCTACCTCAGAGCGGAGTGTATGAGACAGGGCAGAGGGATGTCAAGGAGACTGTGTACAGGGATTTGGGGCTCTAGAGGACTGGCTATCCGGTTGAGACGAGCGCAGCTACAGTAGTGTGGCAACAAAGTACAAACACTCCACTGTCGAGATGCATCGCGTCTCGGATGGAAACACAAACTGTTAAAATGTCAACCTGAGAAAACACAAGATTTTCCTCTGATCTCGGGTCAGCTGAGGTCTGTCCCCCTCAGAGCTTTGCGGGAGGTTTTGTCTAGTAGGTCAACAGGCTAGGTGCATTGTCTGATCTCATCTGTGTGTCCGTGTATGTGAGGTGATTTTATTATAGATCCACCCTTTCATATAAAGGTCACTCGGATGCAATAAGATTTGGTCCTGTTAAAGCATCTGTGCCACATACATGGGAAAACTACATCAGAAACTGTTGTCATTTAAAACTAGATTCTGTCCGGTATGACGAATATAAACTCCTCTCCTCTCTGTGACAGTGCACATCCAGAGGGGAACCACTTACAAACATTTCGTACTTGAGCGTCTCCTCCATGAAAGCACAGTAAGTTGCTGAAATTTTCTTTATAGCCCGACCAAGTTGGCCGCTGTACTGACTAGCGGGAACAAAGCGAGGGCTCTGCTCAAGCCACAAGGGAGATATTCAAGCCAAAAACAAACTAGGGAGGACTTTTAAAATCCGCCCCATGAAAAGTACCAGCATCACACGTGTGTAACAACTGGTTTACTGCAGATTACAGTCATCTCGTTTCGAAAAATGTTCAAATTGTAATCATCTTAAACCGCAGGATCACACCAATATTAGTCCGTTCGAGTTATAGGAATCAAACATTCCTGATGTAATCTTGAAGGATCCGACCGCTCTTGATGCTTCTTCACTGGGACACGAGAGATTTAAATCCAGCGCGCTAAAAGATAACGTGCTGACTGTCAGCGGCGGCTTGGCCTATTTTCCAGGAGGCCAGCGCTCTCAAAAACCAGTCTTCATGGGAAAGTTAGGATGATAATCAGCCTTTATGTCATGTATTGTGCTTCCATCTGTAGTGAAGAACAGAAGTGCATTGGAATACTCAAGGTATTTTCCGTGTGTGTGTGTGTGTGTGTGTGTACAGAGGGCATCATTATGAATTTTTACTTCTGTTTTGTAGTAAGACATGTCATTAAAGGACATCAAAAGTCTTCCTTTCACATGCACGCAGAATCCACAGGCTCTGTACCGACTGAGACAGTGCATGTTCAGCAGGAGATAGATGCTAATTATGCTAATGTATCCCAATTAAGCGAGGTCTCTATGGAGACAAAACTTCAAAGGTTTTTCAGAGCACGCTGTCATATTGGTTAGAGACGCCGCTCGGAGGAGAATGTGCTCTCGGGGTATAGACTCCAAATCAAATAGCAGGTGGGCTTGAAACGCCAGAAACACAAAGTGACAGAAAGGGTGAAAGAGACAAAGACATAAACGCACAAACATGACCACGATGAATAAACATCATCTCATGCTGTATCCCTGAAAAAACCCTACTCCAAGGACTCAGTGGTACTCACGTCTTCCTGAAATACAGTATGATGCGAAACCTCGTGTGCACTCTCACCTATCAAACATGTGCACCGGGAAAATGAACAACACAAATCAATAACGATCACAAATCCAAATGTATCCTCAATAATATGAACGCATGAGCGCCCACATACACACACAAACAGACACACACAGACAAACCAACACACACACACAAACACATGCTAATTGTGAATCAGTAATAAGTCTCTGAGGAGGAACTTAACATCTGCATTAGATTTGCTAATCAGCTCCTTCTCTGCTAGATGAAGATGTTGCAGAAGAGGAGATATTAATAATGGTGGGATCCGCCTTCTAACATACACACATACACACACACACACACACACACACACACACACACACACACACACACACACACACACACTTAGCACACCTCTAAACAGTTGTTTACATCACAATACAAGGTTCATTACTCTAATGTCTCCCCAGCTCTCAATCTCCTGGGTGTTTTTATGTTCCTACACCATGTGCAGAGCGCTGCTGTGTGTGTGTGTGTGTGTGTGTGTGTGTGTGTGTGTGTGTGTGTGTGTGTGTAATGGGTTACTTAATGATTCTTAGTTTAAGTATTCACCCACTTTAAAGTGTTCTTGTTTTACGGCTCTATAACATTAACTAAATTTATATTTTGTTTGGCTTTTTTGACACTGATCAACAGAAGGTCAGTGTCAGTTGCACATTTTTTCTTTTCAAAACATCTTAAGCTGCTTAAGGTTACACAGGTGTTTTTTTTTACTCTCAGGTTTTCCACAGCCAAATTTTAATTCAATTTAAATCAGACCCTAAAATTTATAAATTTATAAATTACAAGACAAATTTTTCTTATCCTGTATGACTACTCTAATTTTTAGTGTTTAATTTTCATTTTAACACATGCTTTATCTTCTCTTTTACCCTTAAAGCACTTACAAAATCTTATTTCGTATTTACATAAAAAGTAATAGCAGTAGTGTTATCTTGCTATTTTAGCATTAGTTTTATTACTTTTATACTTTTATATTATGTATTGTTTTAGGTTCTTATATGATGCTCTTATCTAGAGCAATTTACAATGAGTACAAAACTGAAATTAGCTTCAGCTACTGGATCATCCAACTTGAAGTGCATACAATAGAAATGGCAAACTCAGAAGCAATGGGACCTGGCAATCCTGCTGTTACAACAGAATGAACACATGAGAGAAATATGAGAAATAAAAGTTGAGGAGACAGATAGAAAGGGCTTTTGTACTTGGAGAGAGAAGATTGGGAGATTTTTGCGAGGGATATGATTCAGTGGGGAGAGGGGAGTGTGGGGATTTGTCTTGAAGAGCAGAGCTTTCAGGGTAAAACAAATGATGGGGTGATGCTCTAAGCTGCCGTGATCATAGTTGGAAGGTCACTGCACCATTTCTTTTTTAACTATTTCGCAGCCAGCTGTCAAATCTGTCAGTCAACATGTGGTGGTTTATCAGAGCCCTTAGTTACATGTGGGGAGACAGAGGAAGCTGAATTACAGTAATGACAATAAACCAGGAAGACAAGTCATGATACTAATAATAAATAAGGACAGTGATGACAGCATAAGTGGCATAAGAAGCATAAGATTGGTGAATCACAGATAAGGACACAGACGTTAAAGTGAAAGGAAGCAACAGAGGAGTGAGAAGTGGAGGGTCAGACGAGTCATCCACAGTCTGTCCGTCCCCTAATCGCTCCCATGGCTCAGCTTGTCAGAACAACAGCAGCGGAGTGAAGGACTCAGCGGAGGACACGGGACACATTGACCGCTCACTTTCTTTCTTCCTTCATTTCACTACCATTTTTCAACATGGAAACATCAAAGCCTGACTTTCTTCTTGGTTTACGTCTCCATTTCTATCGTGAACAGATAACTGGCTGGCTGTGAACCCAGAGTACACACCGTGAAGCAGATGAGATGCAGCAGGGATTTATTCTTTGAATTCATATCTGCACAGGGCTTCAATTAATAGATTACCTTTTCACATTCGTATGCCTTGGATGATCACCGTCCACCACAACCACCTTTTGAACATATGTCGGTCTGGGGTGATTCTTGGGAGGACAACCTGGTTTGAATTCAGTAAAAGCTAAATATCCACACATGAATCATGGTCTTTACCTCTAGTCCAAAATGCACAGCCTCACATTGTTAAGAAATCCTTTAAAAACTGCCGGATCAGCACCAGACGCTAATTACTTTTTCCTTGGGCAATGACCTAATTTTCAACCAAATTTCATCGAAATATGCTAAAACATTTCAGAGATATCCTGCTGGCTATCAAAATAAAAGACATAGATAATAATTATATTCACAGGCAGTTTCCAGCCAATTAATTAAGACCTAAAGAAACTTGGACTTTATTTAATAATATCTAAATAACAGAATTGGATTAGTGCCGTGATGAGCCGTGTGCGGTGGATTTAAAAACAAAATGATGAAAACTGACTGATATATTCAAACAAGTCGGGCCGCATATGAAAAATGTGTGCCAAGAGATTTAATGCTGTCAGATTGCATGAGTTTTGGGCCATCGATCAGGGTCAGAAATCCTTTGTAGTCTTGGCAACCTCTGACAACTGACTTATTAAGTCCGACAAATGGAGTTTGGATGCAGCCACCTTCATGTATAAAAACAAGACGGGATCTGAGATAGATTGTTCTTCTTTCTGTAATTGCAAATTGGATTTCCTCTGCGCCTTGACCTTTGAGATAAAATAGGACGTGCAGTTAGAATTTTATTCAAGTGTTCCTTATATATCGAACGGATGAGAGAGATGATTTATGTATATGTATTCACATCTGCTGATATTGATAGGCAGACAGTGATTGAAGTCCGCTGTCCTTTGAGGTGCTGCTTGATATGGGATCTGAGGCGAGAAGTAGAGCAGAACAGAAGCCATCTGGACTTATAAATCATCCTAAATATCACTCACACAGCGGCAGTGTCTTTCACTGTTGTTATCTGCCTGTCTGTCTGTCTGTCTGTCTGTCCAGCCTGGCTAAGTGTCTGTCAGCGTGCCTTTGTAAGGCAGCTGACACGGGGGACCACTTTGCGATGACAAATGACTCAAACTTGAGTCGGCTCCGAGGCCTTTTGGGATGGCAGACTGACCTAACCAGGGGTGCGTTTGTGGTTCAGTGGAGCGTAAAGAAACACGCGCTGCCACCGCCCTGATCTAGGCTGGTTTTGATTTCCAAAGTGTTCGATTTTCATCCTGTTAACTCCGTCCTCTTCCTGTCTGTTTTACACTGATAACTGATTTTCTCCCTCGCATAAAGCCAATACAACCATCGTATCCAGCTGTGATCTAAGCTGAACACTGCAGCCTGAACCAATTCATAATTTAACAATGAGCAGTCAGCAACCCAATGTGTCTGTGTGTACTTCAAGTGTGTGTGCACGCCAAGGCTGTAAGATCTACGGAACACATCTGGCTAGTTCATTTTATCAGAAGCCAATTTGGAACAATAAGATGTCTGTGAATATCAGCCAATAGGAGCTGGCGCCGTTATAACAGGAACTGAGTGTGTTTGTGTTCAAAGTGTTGTAAAATGCTTCCCAGCAATGAGTTTGATGATGAGAGAGCGTGAGCATGCTGCCACTGATTGCTGGTTTGTGATGACACAATGGAGAGCGAGAGAAAGGGAGAAGAGGAGGGAGAGGGTGGAAGGAGGCAAAATGGCGAGCAAAAGCACGAGCCGGACAGATCATCAGAGGGAGGAGAATAAGGTGAAGGAGGGAAGATGAGAAGGAGAGAGAAAGGATGGGTGTGAGGAAAGATGAAGAGAGGGTGAACAACGATGAGTTAGACAGTGTGAGGGAAAAAAGACTGCCAGGCTGAATCCAAGAACAGGTTAAGAAACTCTCACCTCTGTCACCAATTACTTTCAAGTTGCCTTTGGGCAAAACCACATCTGCTGAGGAGCAGATAATAATAAGGCAAGACTATTACTACATTCAAGTCAGCTTGGTAAAAATGAGCTCATATGGGGAAAAAAGAAGGAAAACCCAAAGAATAAATAGACAGCCCTTAGGTGTATATGTTTTAGGTTGTCTGTCTGTAAATGCACTCACTTAATGCACATGTTCCTACAGGACCTGCAAGAAGCATATAGCGGTGTGTATACTTATCATAGGCTCTCATACGGAAAACGAGTGTTTGCATTTCCTGCCAGATTTCTCTTGAACGCAGCACATATCCAATGTTATTTAAAGCTATAAATGTGAGGTCAAAGGTGCTGGAATTCTTTATTTTGTGAATCTTTTGTGACTGCGATGGCGATTGCCCATTAGAGTGAAATATCTCCACAAATATTGGATGAATTTCATTAAACTTTATACAAACATTAATGTTTCCCCAGAAGATGAATCCCCAGGATTTTGGTGATCCTCCGACTTTTCCTCCAACACCACCATTAGGTTGACATTTGTGATTATGAAAGAAATGTTTCAACAACTATCAGATGGATTGCCATGAAATCAGGTACAGATAATACATTGACACCTCAAGATCAGGATCATCGGGTCAAAATTCCAAATGATAGCATGCCAACATGCTAAACTAAAGGAGTGAACCCAGTAAACATTACACCTGCCATTAATCGGCCATAGCGTTGTTATTGTGCGCATGTTAGCATGTGGATGTTAGCATTCAGCTTAAAGCACAAATAGAATCCAAGTGAAAATCAGGTTTCAAAAACACTTTTGTTTGTTTACTTCCTCAGAGGGACGCTGGTGCATAATCAGCAGCTTATTCGTGTTTTCTTTTCCACTTTCTACATAACCATGTTCTGACCTGTCTTTACAAGAGTATCTTGATTAAAGTGAGGTCATCACTGTCCTCTTGCGGCTGACAACCCAGCAACTTTTGGATGCACTGGGAAATACAATTCTGATGCAAAACTGTTGAAACAACTCAAACACTTAGCCTTACATACACAGTATTTTTAAATGTGTGGTAGGTTTGAACAATTAACCGAAATATAATCGAAATGACATTATGACCAAGTGAATATCCAAATAGCAGGAGCTGCAATTTTCTATTCTTTTTTGTTGATAAAGGTAAAATGTGTCTCAACATACCATAAATGAAGCATTGTGTTGGCACAGAGACACTCTGGCCTACAAATAATATTCTCCAGACATAAAGGAACATGCCTGTTGCTAAGACCCAACAAAAATTACATCATCATCATTTTTTTAAATAGTTTTTCTGTGGAGATCAAATTCAAAAATCACCATTCCGACTGAGATCGTGACTCATATATCAATATCTGCCAAGATAATAACAATATGATTTTTTTCGCATATCGTTCAGCCCTAATGTATGGATTCAAAAAAGAAAAAGGAGCATGACCACAGTTGGAGCTGATGCCTCTGTACAGGCACATTATCATCTCTGTTTTCATAACACCTGCTGTGCTCCGAGTGCAGCAGAGGAGTACAGATGCAGTCACTTCCACATAAGCAAAAAAAAGCATCCGCCCTCTCCTTTCCCTCCCTCTGATGTTCTCCTTCCTTCAACAGCACACAGGGTTCAGAATATAATACTAGTGCTGAAGGTAAATCAATTGTTCCCCCAATTGTTCACTTGTGTGTATGTGTGTGTGCGCGCGTGTGTGAGCATGCGTGCGAGCATCAGTGTGGGTGTTTAACTGAGAGTAGACGACTGCTATAAACTCTCCCTACAATCAGCGTACCATTAGTCATCCATACAAAACAAGGAAGAACAATATGTGGAACGGGAGGCTGCGTGAGGTTTCGAACCACAGCAGTAATTACCTCCAACCTGACAAACAGTGAAGGCCTTCTGTGGAGGCGGCAGACTGCAGCAAAGCTTTTATCTGAAGGCGAAGTGGAGGTAATAATGGGATAATTGTTTTGGACGATGGCAGCCTCTCCCACCGCTACCTGCTCAGGCCTGCTAACTTCTGCTGGCGCCAATGCGTGTTCAGCTTGGCAGTCACGGCACTGCCATGCAGTCAGCGTATATGTGCATGTATGTGTGTGTGTGTGTGTGTGTGCATGTTGAGGTTTGTGTTGGCTTGCATTCGAGAGTGCCAGTCCTGTAGGAGTGTGCACGTAGGTTTGAAGTGTGTGTTGGGCGAGAGCCGGCCAAGTACACCATGTTTTCTGGATAGCGAGCCAGCCAGAAAACCAGGCAGGACAACACGAATTAAATCTCCCCTTCATCAGTCTCTACACCTGCATCTCTCAATCCCCGCCCCACTGAGCCAGACTAATCCGCTCTTCTCTTCCAAGTCCTCATTTTCAGAGATGCTCTTCATGGCATTTTAGTTTTTTTTTTTTATTGGAAAGTCTGCAGTTGAGCGTGATGGAAAAATGCAAAACAAAGAGAACAAGTCTTTTGCAGCAAAGGTCGTGAGTTGAATTTAAACCAAAACAGTGCATATGCCTTAACACAACATCTTTCTCTATCCCTCGTATTAGAGCCAGACCAGCACTGAGTTTCTGAAGCCAAATCCGATAACAATATTTTTGTTTTCAGACATCTGATAAAGATTCAATATATTGGCTTTTTTTTTTACATAGCAGATAATATAAAAAATTTGATGAGGAAACCCCAAAAACATTATCTTTATATCACACATGGCTTTACATAATATCTATGATTTAACATATACTTTATCTGCTGTCTCTCTGGCCTTAACCTTAAGGTCTTTCAGTGGCCTGAAAAAACCCTGAAAACATTAATAACGCTTCAACTGCCTCAAGCTGAAACTGCAGGAAAAACATGACAAAATGGATTACTGTATATTGTCAATAACATTTTGTGACTTGATTATAAAAACATTACAATTCAGTTGTATTTAAAATCTCTTTTGTGAACAGATTTGATGTTGCATCTTAATAGTATATAAACATCTTGTCTTATGTTTTAGTTTTAAAAAAAATTATGAAAACAATAAGAGCAAATTTAACAGTCACTGTACTGTGAATTTAACTGAACTATAATGAACATTAAATGTAGGAAACAAAAAGTAGTGTGTGGTGTGGGAAGACTGTACTATGACATTTAATACATTTTTTTTAATTAAAATGCTTAACTCATTTTGCTCCCCTCTATTTTTTCTATTATTTATGTCAACAGACTGAAGTCTAATCACTCCTTTTCAAATCATTTTGAGCATTTCTGCCCTATGTTTTATGTTTTATCAGCTGAAATATAATAAACTCTTATGATAATATCAGCTCAGTCACTGTATCTAAGGACAAGTCTCTTCCTCCTCTTTCCCTCTCCTCTTCCTCCTCCATCCATCTGAGACCTCTCCTGGTTGAGTTTGCGCGACATGCAGTGAAATCCGGGGCCTTGAAGTCTGGCTTTACTTGAGCTTCCTAATGAGCGGTGAAACGTGCCCTCCTCGGTTTGTTCACAGAACAAAACAACTACAGGGAATACGCTGCGGCTCAGGTCTGCTGGGAGAAATCAGAAAGACGGGGGGGAAGGGAGGGGAGGGAGGTAGGGTACGAGACAGGCAGCGAGGGATGGGAAGAAGAGTAGGAGGGAGGAACGAGGGAGGGGACGGGGACACGGGAAGCGATGACACATGAACCTGGTCTAGAGGGAGGAATCTTTGGGAAATAGAGAAGGGTGGAGGCGGGTTGTGAGGGATGATATAGAGGGAGAACGAGGGAGCAGGAGGGAAGGAGCTCACATCATCAACTAGATTAGGTCTTATGTCCTACTTCCACCAAATTATAACTGTATTTCATATTCTTTGTTTTGGGCTTCTCCTCACTTGCTCCTCTTTTTATCTGCTTTCCTTGCAGAGGGATTATTCTGTATTCACCGGAACTCTGCCATGGCCATGTTTTGTCACTGTGGAAAAGAGCTGCAAGCTAAATGTCTGAAATGTAGCACGGCCTTTATAAATGAAGCTGCAGTGCATTTCAAAATAAAGCTGTTTAACTCAAAAAAGGAGAAAGCGACGCAGTAAGCTGAAACATGCGAGGAGAGGAAAGAAAGCAGCGGTCGGGAAGGAGAGTGGAGAAAAGGATGGAGAGCAGTAAGCAGGAGCAAGGCAGTGAGGGAGGGCAGATTAGAGAGCATTTTACACTCTGAGCTCTTCATCCATCAACACAATCTGCAAAGCTTTGAAGAGAGAAGAGATGTGCAAGCTTTTCATCCAGAAATGTTTGCTCTGCACTGCACAGCACGCTGCGCTCTGTACTGTCTGTCTGTGTGTGTGTGTGTGTGTGTGTGTGTGTGTGTGCGGACATGCCTGTGTGCCTGCAGAATCAGCTCTGTCAGTCAAGCAGAGCGAGCGGCTCAGTTGAGCACCCCAAAACCAACCGACATCGCACAAAAATCACACAGACTGAAATGCATTTCTGCCTAACAAAAGGTGATGGGGTGTGGCAAACCAGACACGGCTGTAAAGTCTGCGGCAATATTTTGGACAACTCTGATAAGCAGCATTGCAACTCAGCGCTGCTGTTGGGCAGAGTGTCGGCACTGTGTCCTGATTTGCTTCCACTGCTGTGAGTGTCACACATCCGCAAATCCTTAAAACACCTGTCAGGCCGATCACAACGTGAATGTCAGATTGTGGCGTCTGGAAAGTGGTCGACACAGACATCCCCTTATCTGACACTGGAAATGTGTGTGTGTGTGTGTGTGTGTGTGTTTTTCCCTCTTCTTTCCTCTTTGCATTTGTTTCAAATGCAGTTTCTGGAAACTGATCAACCGTTAGAGATGTTGCTCCCCTTAATATCTTATTGTGTTAGGCCATTGTCGGCAACACTGACAATCAGTCATTAGGCAGTAATGACTGATTGATATTGTATAGTTTTCTGCATCAGTGTGATGAGGTACCTGGATTGTGCATGGCTTTAATTCATTATATTAATGAAAAATATGCATTCCTATCTGGTTATCTTCATGTTCTCAATTGATGTCTTATATCATTATATATATGTATATCAATAATGTGGTTTCACAAAAACAGTAGACCTGTGTCACATATACTGTGGTTTTGTTCATATTGCCGACGCCTCTCCCTGTTTAACCTGTATCTTTCCAAATACAGCTCATAGAAGACTGGAACACTTGCTCCCCTTTACACGACTGTAGTTGAAAAATCAATAGGGGACTCCAGAGCTCAGCTGGACTCAGTCAACTTCATGGACAAAACACACATTTTCTCTACACACAGGATTCCTGACATGCTTGTCCAGCAATGCTGCCGTTTCCAAGACACCGAGCTCATCGCATCGCTTTCGAGTGCTGGAGAGGCCCAGGTGATGCGGTTTTCCACTTAACCTTGGCAGTAATACCCTGAAACTGCTTCAGTGTAGCAGTGTGTGAAACATGTGTGAGTGTGTGTGCGTGTGTGTGTGTGTGTGTGTGTGCGTGTGTGTGTGTGTGTGTGTGTGTGACCACACTGTCTCATCCTGACAATTTCACAGCCTCTTTGGGTGTCCGATATCTAATTCTGCTCTCCTCGGCTTTCAAGGACCTTTCAGGCCAGTGTTACACCTCTCATGTACACACACACACACACACACACACACACACACATACACACACCCACACTGAGACATTTGCACACCTCTGCTTGCACAGTGCTCACTGTCTCTCCTCTCCCTCTGTCTCTGTCAGGGTTGCCATGGAGGGAGGTTTTCTTTGCTGCCATGACAACGTGGGTTCTCTTTGGTCTCCCCTAACGACAGATGAATGGAGCAGACAGCGCCTGGGTGATGTAGATGTTGTTGGAACGGTAACTCTGTGATTCACACTCACAGCTGAAGTCACCTGTCCTAACCCATGCTGGGGAAGTGCAGTGGTGGAAGAAGTTCTCAGCCTCTTTAATCAAGTAACAGTACCAATATAACAACGTACAAAATACTCCATTACAAGTAAAAGTCCTGTATAAATACTTTTTCTACAGTAAAACGGCCCCCGTAGCTGTATAAATATATATATATATTATTCTATGTGACATTCTTAGATTATTTATGCTAATGCGACAGTGTGTACGCAGCATTTTACTGTTGTACTGCAGCTGGTTGAGGTGAAGCTGCTTTATCCACTTTAAGCTTGAACAAACCAGAAGTATGGCCAGAACCCAGAAAGACAAGACAAACCATACACACACAGATTGTTTCACCGAGTTGTAACACATCTTTTTCAGTCTTTAACTGTCAGAACTGAGTAAATGCACTGGACAACACATGGAACGACCGGTCAGTAATGGCTGGGGCTCTGGTGGTAGACCAAACTGCAATTACCTGCGAGGACGCCAGTTTTCGCGTGTTCTTGTACCGAAACGAACATGGATGACAACCAGCTGCTTGCACTGTTTATATGCAGTGACATTTGCGCTGATAAGTTTTGTTTACCAGTGCGTCTCCATTGTGCGACACACACACACACACACACACACACACACACACACACACACACACACACACACACACACACACACAAAAACAAATGAAAGCAACTGGACCTGGGGACTTAAGATTACAATCTTGACATATCACACATGAAATGATTTTATCAGCCGACTCTAAACACCAGCTGATCCAGACTGGAACAGACCCAGTCCAATTCAACAGTCGTAATGTTTGTCTGCACCTTTAGATACAATCAGGTAGACTTGCTCAGTAGGATTTCAACCAAGGGCTCACACCCTTTCTTAGGGGTCACCAGATAAATCTGAGAGGTCATGATATGATGATTGGGAGAGGAAAGTAGAAAAACAAAGTTCTTCTGCACACATCTGTTTGCTTTTTTTTCTATACTCTTTGCTTTTTCGGTGAAATGCTGGATGATATGTGCCTCAAATAGTTAATTACAAGAAACCATTTGAGAAGTTTGGAGGGGAAATCTGTCTTCGGTGGAACTGCTAACAACACATAGACATCTGACATGTGGCAAAGGGCCCCAGAAAGATAAGATTTTGTAAGGGGTCCCAAGCCAAGAGCCTGGAAACCTTTTACCAATGTGTTGTATTTTATAAGCATTATAAGTTCAATATACATCGAAATTTTACTTCAATACAGTTCTTGAGTAAATTTACTTGGTTATTTTCCATCACCGGAGAAGGGTGTGTGTGTGCTTGCAAGCTTGATTATGCATATGTGTGAGAAACAGACGGAGCATGATGTTCAGGTCTGCATAAGATGTGGATATTATTACCAATTCTTCCATTTGTTCGTCTGCAGCTCTGCTCCCATCTCTACTTCCTGAGTATTTACATAGTGAACTGAATGAACTGCAGGTGTATTTCTAAACCAAACTGTCAGTCCAACCTGGTCACACTGACTTCAGTCTGGTAAGCCAAGCGAGGAAATGTCAGATGAATAAATATCCTGCTTCTAATCAAGAGCGATGATGACAAAAAATTAGCTCAGTACACACACAAAGATGTGCATCACAGGTGATCATGATAATCAAGAACAGCATGTTTTTTTTTTGGTTTTTTTATTCATTACAAGTTCCCAGATTCCCTCATTCTTACCTTAAGTCTCTCAGACACCCCGTCAGTAAAGCTGATGGTGAACTCCTCCACCTTGGGAACCTTCAGCCTCTTCTTCTCTGTCTGGTACTCTGTGCGAGTTTTCACCACCACCTTGGAGGAGAGAGAAACCGTTGAAGCCGTTAAATACTGAGGGATGCTACAGGCACTGATGGATGGACTGGTGCACTGGTGAAACAGTCAAGTCAAGTTAAAGACGTAGATAACAAGATGCAGAAGCACATAAATAATTGAGAACATTACGCTCAAGACACTATGCTATGGTGCATGAACACACATCTGAGGCCCAATCACAACCTTCACTTCATGATGTCATCTATATTTTCTCGCATCTTCCTCTAACTGAGACCTTTTACTATGTTATAACTGGAGGTATAGAACTGAAAGGACAAAGTTTCAGAGAACTCTGTGTGTCCTCTGAGTTCAAAAGTACAAAAGTATTACCTTGGAAATATAGCCATCATTAGTGCATAAGGTTTTATATTTACAGATATTCCTTTGTGTGTTGTTTAAATACAGAATAAAATGTGTTTATTGCTACCTCTAAAAATTGGATATGTACAGCCAAAAGGTTCCTGAGCCTGATAAGACACTAGAAGTGCATCAGGAGCTCAGACACCGTTCCACAGTATATATTCTAATAAAGCACAAGTGTCATAAAAAAGTAATTTTAAAAAGAAAGATTGAGACAAGTGCAGAGCTCAATACCCAGAGGTGTAAGTAGGGAGAGAGAGATGGATGAGAGCAGAGGTTGTTAACAGATACTGAATTTGGAAAAAATGAAAGAACACAGATGGCACACATATCATGCTACACAGTAATAGCAGTGAATTCATGGACTTCTATTATTATATTTTATTATATATATTATTATAGCACACCCAACACAGCCAGAGACCATCCAGCAGACGCTGGTGCCAGGCATCTGCTAGGGCTCCACTGTATGTTAATAAGGTCTGGTGCCCACAATCCAATACCCTCAGTCTGAAGGGAAAACACTGTGCTTCGGGCTGGCAGCTAGAAGGGGAAAAAAAGAGTCATGGTAGTGCAGGCTTGCCCCAGTACTGTCAGTCTAACACTCCTCAAGCAAACAGGTTTAGAGCTGCGGTCAAAATACAGGAGTCTGGTGGAGAGGTACTCAGGGGAAAGAGACGGAGTTCAACTCTTAAACTAAACTCTTAGATTTGTCTACTTTTCAACTTTCCACTGTTTGAAAGGCACCGGTTCAAAAACAGTAGGTGGGGAGAGTGGGTGAGATTTCTGTATTAATTTAGAAACTATACTGCTGAGGTTCCCTTGAGCAAGGTGTCAACTCCTCTAAATGATAATGCCAGTTTTAGTTTTGCAGTTGAGGCTAAACTTACTACATTACATTTATTTGATGGGTTTAGTTACTTACAGGTACTTGTTATCATTACTGATACACTATGGAAAGAGAAGTCTTAATAAAGCTGAATTATCTATATATAGATAGATACTATATAAAGTTATTATTATAATCACTATAAGCTCGTAAGATTGTACCTGTGTTGTCTCACCTGAATGTTTTTAAAACCTCTTTGCTTGAAAAAAAACAAACTTTCCTCACGTTCTGGTGCAGCTGATGTGTCTGCACATAAAATCTATATTAAACTGAAACCGCGCATAAATTCCTCCCTCATCACTTCTCAACCTCACTTCACCTGTGGAATACATTTTTTTTCCTATCAATTTTTTTCCATATGTATACTGAACAATATCTCCTCATTAACTTTTGTTCTCTGCTTCAGCGTCTCTTCTTTTGTGTTAATGACTTAAATGGCCAAAAAGAACACCGTTAACCAGGTTTCACCTCAGCACTTTACTTACTGAAAGGAGAAAGTGTCCCTGAAGTTTTGTGCATTCACTGTATATTAATGCCGCACCGGGGGATGTGACAGACACAGAGAGAGGTGTGCAAATGACAAGGCAGAGGAGAGGTGAATGGAGAGAAAGAGAACAATGTCTAAGTGTCCTTGTGGCTAATTGCGCTGCTTCTGAGCAGCTCTCCGTCACTTTGAGACAAAGCCCGAAACTGCTGTGCACACAAACTGGCTCCACTATCTGAATAACAAAGCTGTCAATTGGCCCCTAGAAGGAGTTGAAGGCCGCAGTAGGTGTACTGAATACAGGGCATTTGATTGGACCCCTGAGGCTCCTGAGCCTCTAGGCTTTTCAGCGCAGCACCACCATACGTCAGTCTTGTCATACGTCTCATAACTAATGTCTCAATTTTGCCTCAACTTTCTCATTCTCTGAATCATTTCACAATAACGTGTTCACAGCCTCTAGGTTCAAACACTCCAGCGCTTCACTTGGCTTCATTACTCTACCTCTCGCTCCTTTATTTCATATTAACTAATGAAGTGGCTATCAATCAACGCTGCCTCATTTACACAGCCCGTTAGCTATGAGCAAAATCTAGTGAACACAGTGCCTCCTTCTCTGATTAGACAGGTCCAAATACTCTCTGGTAAATCATCAATTCATGAACAATAAAATCTAGTTTGACAAAGCTTGATGTAAAAAAAAATATTAAATGATGCAGCCATGAACAGTTATGACAGGATGAACGAAGATATAATTACAACTTGCTTACTTATTACTCCATAGAGGTAGCATCTCATTTTTCATTTGTAATTTCTCTTAAGGATCTATTAGTGTGTAATGTGTAGTTTAGTTTTCAGCAAAAGTAGCCTTGTGGCTTTGTGACATGACATTTTGTGCAGGCATTCGTGGTCTGCAGAGGATAAACCTTAATGACTTTAGGTACCAATAAAATACCTAATGTTTGCTGCTTATACTTACAATCATTCTCTGGATGACCAGGGAGAAAATATGGAGTGAAACTAATTGGAATGAATATGATTTATGTGGGCGAATAAACAAACAAAACCTCGCTCATACTATCGTGCTGAAATGTTTACTACAATTTCACAAAGATTTTATTTGTTGCTTTTCCTATCCATGCCTCATCTATTTTAAGGGGGGGGGGCATCCAACAAGTCCTCCCACTTGAACAACCATAGAGGTCGTTTTTTTTTCAACCCTCTGATACGATCCATAGGAGTGTCTTCTGGGTTGGTTACAATAATAAACAAGTGGACTGTACCAACAGCAGCATACCTAACTTCGTCGCCATGGTTACAAGAATAGGCTTGGATAAATTCAGGCACTTAAACTACTTGGTTAGGATTAGGAGAAGATGGTTATTCAGGTTAAAATAAGTACTTCCTCAACATTAGAAGATCTTTGTTGTCATGGTTACAATACTAACAACAACGTGGTTAACTTTTTCGAACGCTCGTGGATAATAGAAACAGCAGAAACTGCTGGTTTCACATGGAAATCGAACACCACTCTCCTTTGTCATATTCCAGTGCTTTGTTGACCCATCTATCCACCACAGCCTCCTCCCGACGTGGACTTTGTCTCTCCTTATACTACATCACCGCACTTTTCCCTGCTCCTCTCATAATTAGTAGCGTCTCGGGCATGCCAGAAAAAGTTTGAGAACCACTGCTCTACTCCATAAATGACTGACAAATCCCTACTATTCCAAGATTCTTCAAGCTTACTAACCAAAAGCTACTACTGATGAGTGCCCGTTGTCGCGTTTTGAGATTTTCCCAAAGCTCCTTCATTAACTAACTGCGCTTGGGCAGTTTTGGCAGCATTTACTAACTGTGAAATACATTTTCTCCTGTCCTCTAAAAAGTCCAGTTTTTACTCCCTCATTCCTCATGGTATTTTTCTTTTTTTAACTGTACCTACATTTAAGCACTAGTGGGAACCATTAAGTATTGTATTGGTAACTGACCATATGTTTGGTGATTGGCTGACGCATTGCAGCCACGCGCGGATGGTAGCATGGCTTTAGCTCTGCTATAATTGAAACTTCTTCACTTACAGTGACCTTTAAATTTGTTAACAAGACTAACCGACAGTTTCTACATCAGTAACAGGCAGGGAAATGATTCCAGCACATACAGACGCACAGTGAGAATCTATTTACAAATGTTCAATTAGCCACGTTTATTTTATGGCCACGTTTTGATCCACTGTGACCTTTTTTAATAACTCCATGATTGACACAGTGTCACTTTTAGATCTGCAATGAAGCTGCGGCCACAAAATGCCATGCTTGATGTTTCTGAAGTCAACAAGATCTGTATGTTCTTAAGAGCTGCACTTTAGAGCTTTTTTTTAAGTTTTCAAATGAATGAGTAACAAATAAAATGGTACATTTCAGAAAAGATGGTTTTAGCTTGTCAAACTCAGCCAGCCACTTCTTCTTTGTGTCTCTCAATCTTTTTTTTTCTTCTCCAATCATAGTATTTTTTTGGATTTGATATTCCCTATGGAAAAGCTGTCAGAACTTTTCTTCCCTCCCCGTCTGCACCACTATGTTATTCCTCAAACCTGTTATCACCATGATTTCTGTTTCATCTTTCATCCCCAAAGACTGAGCTGCGGGAGAGTCGGTCTTTGGTGAATTTTCGGTGTGTGCAGACATTTCTCTTCACGTGCAGTGTTTCCTTGTGAATAGAAAAGTGAATGAGATCCATTTAAGAAGCAAAGGAGGTCCATCCTTGGAGTTGTACTAATACAACATGAGTTCTAACAGGGTAAAGTCAAAGGTGATAAATGTTTAATGAGCTCCTCTTTTAGTGTTTAGATGAATTAGACAGCCCGGCAGATACAGAGCTCAAATGTGTGAAATGATTCTAAAATAAGAATCCTGTGGTTATATGTATCTGGTTAGAAACAATTTCCAAAAAACCTTTTCTTATAAAATAAAACCATTTCAGAGGATGTAATAATAAACAATAAGCCGCATGCACACCTCATTGAACATTATATCTTTGTATTT
The DNA here is from genome assembly GCF_002814215.2 of Seriola lalandi dorsalis. NCBI lineage: Eukaryota > Metazoa > Chordata > Actinopteri > Carangiformes > Carangidae > Seriola > Seriola lalandi. The sequence continues at coordinate 618,556 of NW_019525445.1, read as the reverse complement.
TTAAACCTGCAGTAATGTTTTTATGGCCTCTTGGGGGTAGCGAAAATAAACTGTGAACTTAATACTGGCATTTTATGTTGTGAAAGGCAAACCTGTTAGCTAGCAGTGGCCTATTTATACACCCAGCAGTCATGGAGTGTGGTGTCATGTTTCTGGCCACTAGGGATGCCACAGTGTGGAGATAAACTAATAATAATCACCAGTGTTACCGATTGCACCGGGCATTTTACAAGAAAACACGGGACGGCTCAATATCTGTAGATTAGAAGTGTTACCTCCAGATGTTGCCAGCTTGCCACATTAATGTTATAAGGTTTCCTGTCAGCTTTACATTTTTCTGAAAATCTGGAAATGATGATAAATGAAGAATAAAGCTGCGGGCCGGAGAACCAAAACAATGAGCTGAAAGACGCTAAAAATCTCCATGGAGCTGTAGGGACGAGTTGGGTGGTAATCTTCTTTGGGTTCATCACGAGGAGCAACACCTTCTACATACATGTCGTCAATTGCTTCATTAATATAGAATATTAAGAAAAAGCTCTCACTTCCATCATTGGGCTGTTCCCGAAACCTACTGTTGCACCACTGGTTGTTCCTTAATCCAGGTAAGTACAAGCAGTTATTTACACTCCCCTGGCATCAGAGGTGTAAATCAATTTCTGTTTACACAGCTAAGATGAAAACCAGCAGGCCTTTAAATCCTGAGTCCTACAACCAACAGGCAGCAATGAAATGCCATTGTATTACAGAGTATACTGTATAGTGTGTGGCTGCAAGAGTACAGTATGAAATAAGGCTACAGTGACTATATTGATGGTGCAAAATGGTTCCACATGCTTGTTCCTGTTGGGATTTTTTTTTTCTTACTTTAAATACAGAGAAACAATTTCCGCTTCTGTTTCGTACAACTTGTAAAAAATATAAACGGAATGGTTTGTGCTTATTTCGACGGTAGATAGTACTTTCCTTTATAATGGAGCTAAAACAAGCAAATAATAATATTAAATAATATATAAATAAATAAATAAATAATCATTAATTATGCTGACCTATGGTTTTGACTGAACTAGGGTATGTAAAATTAATATGAATGACTACACAAAAACAGACATCTGCATCTTAGGAGCTAACAGGAGCTCTCATACACAAGTTAAGACATTTGGTTTGTCCTCAGAAGTCACAGCTACTCTGTGCACAGCCACTCAGAGGTTATGTATAATTAGTGGTGATTTGTCAGATTAAACTTGGATGGTTCATCTCGTTATGTGGCCTCACATCATCAGAACACATGAGAAATTATTCAACGGTCCATTACTGATATAACAAGTTGACTGCGGCTTCCTGCTCCCAGGAATTCCTCCCTAATTTATGAGGATAAGAAAACACAGCCGTAAAGAATGAATGAGACATAAAAGCTACGCCAAAGGAACTGAGGAGAGAAAAAAAA